>NC_057795.1:150982880-151132194 GCF_018294505.1 Triticum aestivum | reverse complement strand
GACGGGCGGGGCGGCGGCGCGCGCTCGGGCTGACCCGGGCCCCGATGGGCTTCGGCGGGCCCCGCGCGGGCTCGGGCGGCTGCGGCGGCTGGGAGGCGGCGCGGGGACAGGTGGCGCTACGGGATTCGCTGCGGCGGGCGGCGTGGGCGTGTCCGGCGGCGGGCGGACACGTCCGGCGGCTGAGAGGGTGAGAGGCTAGGGTTAAGGTAGGAAACATCCGCGAATTTGGAGGGGAAGGCACCTATTTATATGTAGAGGGAGCTAGGAGAGTCCAAATGAGGAGCGGTTTTCGGCCACGTGATCGTGATCGAACGACCGAGAGCATGGAGGGGGTTTGGATGGGTTTTGGGCTACTTTGGAAGGGGTGTTGGGCTGCAAAGAGAGAGGGGCTTAACGGTTACCCGGTTAACCGTTGGAGTATCAAACGACCTCCAAATGGCACGAAACTTGACAGGCGGTCTACCGGTGCTATACCAAGGCCGCTTGGCAAGACTCGGTCCATTCCGAGAAAGTTTAACACCCGCACACGAAAAGAGACAAAAGGGGAATGCCGGAGGACATAGGAGCGCCGGATTGCAAAACGGACAACGGGGAAAAGGCTCGGATGCAAGAAAGGAACACGAATGCAAAATGAAATGCACATGATGACATGAGAATATGCAACACGCAAGCAGATGACATGGCAACGACGGCGAATAACTGGCAGACACCTGGCGCATCGGATCCGGGGCGTTACATACTCACAACTCATTGGAGAGGCCATGGTGTTGATGATGTAGAGGCCCTCCGTGGTAGATTCCCCCTCTGGCGGAGCGCCGGCGAAGGCTCCAAGATGGGATGTCGCGGATACAGAAGGTTATGACGTTGGAATTAGGTTTTCGTGGTCGCTTCTGATGTTTTCGGGGTACATGGGTATATATAGGAGGAAGAAGTAGGACGGTGGATGCTCGAGGGGCCCACGAGGGTGGGGGCGCGCCCACCTGTAGGGGCGCGCTGGGCACCCTCGTGGCCGCCCCCTCGTTTCTTGACTTCCACTCCAAGTCCTCTAGATCACGTTTGTTCCAAAAAGATCGCTCCCGAAGGTTTCATTCCGTTTGGACTCCGTTTGATATTCCTTTTCTACGAAACACTGAAATAGTCAAACAAAACAGCAATTCGGGCTGGGCCTCTGGTTAGTAGGTTAGTCCCAAAATGATATAAAAGTGTAGAGTAAAGCCCATAAACATCCAAAACGGGTAATATAATAGCATGGAACAAAAAAAAATTATAGATACGTTGGAGACGTATCAAGCATCCCCAAGCTTAATTTCTGCTCGTCCTCGAGTAGGTAAATGATAAAAACAGAATTTTTGATGTGGAATGCTACCTAGCATAATTCTCAATGTAATTTTCTTTATTGTGGCATGATTGTTCAGATCCAAATGATCGAGATAAAAGCTTATAAAACATAAAAATAATAATACTCGAAGCATACTAACAAACGATCATGTCTTATCAAAATAGCATAGCCAAAGAAAGCTTATCCCTACAAAATCATATAGTTAGGCCATGCTTCATTTTCATTACACAAAATACTCCCATCATGCACAAGCCCGGTTTCAGCCAAGCAATTGGTTCATACTTTTTAACGCGCTTCAGCTTTTTCAACACTTACGCAGTACATGAGCGCAAGCCATGGACATAGCACTATATGTGGTATATGGTGGTGGTTGTGAAGACAAAAAGGGAGAAGATAGTCTCACATCAACTAGGCATATCAACAGGCTATGGAGATTCCCATCAATAGATATCAATGTGTGTGAGTAAGGATTGCCATGCAACGGATGCACTAGAGCTATAAATGTATGAAAGCTCAACAAAAGAAACTAAGTGGGTGTGCATCCAACTCGCTTGCTCACGAAGACCTAGGGCATTTTGAGGAAGCCCGTCATTGGAATATACAAGACAAGTTCTATAATGAAATATTCCCACTAGTATATGAAAGTGACAACACAGGAGACTCTCTATCATGAAGATCATGGTGCTACTTTGAAGCACAAGTGTGGAAAAAAGATAGTAGCATTGTCCCTTCTCTCTTTTTCTCTCTTTTTTTATTTTTTATTTGGCCTTTCTCTTTTTTTTATTTGGTGGGCTCTTTGGCCTCTTTTATTTTAAAGTCCGAAGTCTCATCCTGACTTGTGGGGGAATCATAGTCCTCATCATCCTTTCCTCACTTGGGACGATGCTCTAATAATGAAGATCATCACACTTTTATTGATTTACAACTCAAGAATTACAACTCAACACTTAGAACAAAATATGACTCTATATGAATGCCTCCGGCGGTGTACCAGGATATGCAATGAATCAAGAGTGACATGTATGAAAAATTGTGAAGGTGGCTGAGGGAGTCCTGGACTAGGGGGTGTCCGGATAGCCGAACTATCATCTTTGGCCGGACTCCTAGACTATGAAGATACAAGATTGAAGACTTCGTCCTGTATCCGGATGGGACTTTCCTTGGCGTGGAAGGCAAGCTTGGCGATACGGATATGTAGATCTCCTACCATTGTAACCGACTCTGTGTAACCCTAGCTCTCTCCGGTGTCTATATAAACCGGAGGGTATTAGTCCATAGGACGAACAACAATCATACCATAGGCTAGCTTCTACGGTTTAGCCTCTTTGATCTCGTGGTAGATCTACTCTTGTACTACCCATATCATCAATATTAATCAAGCAGGAGTAGGGTTTTACCTCCATCGAGAGGGCCCGAACCTGGGTAAAAATATCGTGTCCCTTGTCTCCTGTTACCATCCGCCTAGACGCACAGTTCAGGACCCCCTACCCGAGATCCACCGGTTTTGACACCGACATTGGTGCTTTCATTGAGAGTTCCTCTGTGTCGTCACCTTTAGGCCCGATGGCTCCTTCGATCATCAACAACGACGCGGTCCAGGGTGAGACTTTTCTCCCCGGACAGATCTTCGTATTTGACGGCTTTGCACTTCGGGCCAACTCGCTAGGCCATCTGGAGCAGATTGAAAGCTATGCCCCTGGCCATCAGGTCAGATTTGGAAGTTTGAACTATACGTCTGACGTCCACGGAGACTTGATCTTCGACGGGTTCGAGCCACAGCCAAGTGCGCCGCACTGTCACGATGGGCATGATCTAGCTCTGCTACCGGACAGTGCCCTGGAGGCCGCACAAGTGTCCGCTCCGACCCTTAGCTCGGAGCCGACTTTGCCGATCGAGGATGGGTGGCTGGACACCGCCTCGGGGGCTATGATCTCTATGGCGATTGAGCCGAACACCATCCCTGTCCTTTGCAAAGCCCATGACTCCGTGGTGCCGGACTCCTCTCCGGACTCCGAACCTTCCGCGCCCCTGCCAATCAAATCCGATTGGGCGCCGATCATGGAGTTCACCGCTGCGGACATCTTTCAGCACTCGCCCTTTGGCGACATCCTGAATTCACTAAAGTCTCTCTCTTTATCAGGAGAGCCCTGGCCGGACTATGGTCAGGACGGTTGGGACGCAGACGACGAAGAAATTCAAAGCCCACCCACCACCCACTTCATAGCCACTGTCGATGACTTAACCGACATGCTAGACTTCGACACCGAAGACATCGACGGTATGGACGACGATGCAGGAGACGACCAAGAACCAGCGCCAACAGGGCACTGGAAGGCCACCTCGTCATACAACATTTACATGGTGGACATCCCAAAGGATGGGAATGGCGATGGAACAATGGAGGACGACCCCTCCAAGAAACAGCCTAAGCGCCGGCGTCAGCGGTGCCGCTCTAAATCCCGCCACAGCAAAAATGGAGATTCCGGCACCAGAGACAATAACACCTCGGACAGTGCCGAAGACAACCCCCTCCAGCAGGATTCAGCGCCGGAGGATGGAGAAGCCAGCCCTCATGAGAGAGCGGCAGACAGAGAGGTAGAGGACAATAATTATATGCCTCCCTCCGAAGACGAGGCAAGCCTCGATGACGATGAATTTGTCGTGCCTGAGGATCCCGTCGAAGAAGAGCGTTTCAAAAGCAGGCTTATGGCCACGGCAAGCAGCCTCAAGAAAAAGCAGCAACAACTTAGAACTGACCAAGACTTGCTAGCCGACAGATGGACTGAAGTTCTTGTGGCCGAAGAGTATGAACTCGAACGCCCCTCCAAGAGCTACCCAAAATGCAGGCTGCTACCCCGATTAGAGGAGGAAGCACCTAAACCTACATCACCAGCGCATAATACGGCCGACCGGCCACCTCATGGCCGCGATAGAGTGGCCTCTCGGCCCTACACTCAAGCCGCACCCCGGCGCCGCTCAAAAAATACCAAGGCACGGGAAAATGCGCCAGACCCGCGGGATATACTCGAGGACAAGGCAAGGCAAACAAGATCGATCGACAGATCGCGTGGGCGCCCCACGATACGTGATGATAACCGTCACGCCGGATACAGCAATTCTGGCCGGGCCGAACACAGCAGACAATGCTCATTTGAGCTGCGCCGTGATATAGCCCAATACAGAGGCGCCACACACCCACTATGCTTCACAGACGAAGTAATGGATCATCAAATCCCCGAGGGTTTCAAACCCGTAAACATTGAATCATACGACAGCACAACAGATCCTGCGGTTTGGATCGAGGACTATCTCCTTCACATCCACATGGCCCGCGGTGATGATCTACACGCCATCAAATACCTCCCACTCAAGCTTAAAGGACCAGCTCGGCATTGGCTCAACAGCTTGCCAGCAGAATCAATTGGTTGTTGGGAAGACCTGGAAGCCGCATTCCTTGATAACTTCCAGGGCACATATGTGCGACCACCAGATGTTGATGACCTAAGCCACATAATTCAGCAGCCAGATGAATCGGCCAGACAATTTTGGATACGGTTCCTAACCAAGAAAAATCAAATCGTCGACTGTTCGGATGCAGAGGCCCTTGTAGCCTTCAAACACAACATCCGCGACGAGTGGCTTGCCCGGCACCTAGGACAGGAAAAGTCGAAATCCATGGTAGCCCTCACAACACGCATGACCCGCTTCTGCGCGGGAGAAGATAGCTGGCTAGCTCGTAGTAACAACCTGACCAAAAGCCTTGGTAATTCGGATACCAAGGACACCAACGGCAGGTCGCGTCGCAACAAGCACAAGTGCCGCATTAATGGCGACAATACTGAGGATACGGCAGTCAATGCCGGATTCAGAGGCTCTAAACCCGGTCAGCGAGAAAAGCCATTTAAAAGAAATACTCCGGGCCCATCCAATTTGGACGGAATACTCGATCGCTCGTGCCAGATACACGGCACCCTCGAAAAGCCAGCCAATCACACCAACAGGGATTGTTGGGTGTTCAAGCAGGCAGGCAAGTTAACTTCCGAAAACAATGACAAGGGGCTGCATAGCGATGATGAGGAGGATACCCGGCCACCGAACCATAGAGGACAGAAGGGTTTCCCCCCACAAGTGCGGACGGTGAACATGATATACGCAACCCACATACCCAAATGGGAGCGGAAGCGTGCACTCAGGGACGTATATGCGATGAAGCCAGTCGCCCCAAAGTTCAATCCGTGGTCCTCCTGCCCGATCACTTTTGATCGAAGGGACCACCCCACTAGCACCCGCCATGGCGGATTCGCCGCATTGGTTCTAGACCCAATCGTCGACGGATTTCACCGCACTAGAGTTCTGATGGACGGCGGCAGCAGCCTGAACCTGCTTTATCAGGATACAGTGCGCAAGATGGGCATAGACCCCTCAAGGATTAAACCCACAAAGACGACCTTCAAAGGCGTCATACCAGGTGTAGAGGCCAACTGTACAGGCTCAGTTACACTTGAAGTGGTCTTCGGATCCCCGGATAACTTCCGAAGCGAGGAGTTAATCTTCGACATAGTCCCGTTCCGCAGCGGCTATCATGCACTGCTCAGACGAGCCGCATTTGCAAAGTTCAATGCGGTGCCGCACTACGCATACCTCAAGCTCAAGATGTCAGGCCCTCAAGGAGTCATTACGGTCAACGGAAACACCGAACGCTCTCTCCGGACGGAGGAGCTTACAGCGGCTCTCGCGGCGGAAGGACAAAGCAGCCTCTTAAGGCAACTCTCGAGTCCGGCTGTTAAGCGGCCGGACACCGTCAAGCGCGCCCGGAGTACCTACAACAAGACCACCTGGCACGTTCCGAGCACGCGTAGCAATGTATCCCCAACCCCAGCCCTCGCGAAATCGCGAGACCAGTACCACGCGTACATAACTACGCTCTGGAGATACCATGGGCATAGGGGTAGGGGCATGACCACGGCATGCCCGGAGAGCGGCTCAACCGCACCAGGGGCTCCCAATTGTGTCATTCTTTTTTTTCTTATTAGTAGGACTCCGTTTTCCAGAAGCCCTGTCCGACAGTAGAATTGCCGAACTCACGATGCAACAGCCAGGGAAGCAGAAAAGCTACGTCGAGTATCCAGGTGGTCTCTATTACGAGCAGTATACCTGTTTTACATACCATCCCGCAGCCTACCCCTGGAGGGGGACATGTTAAATAGTCCCATCCCTTGCTTATCGCACTATTTGTATCGTTCTGCTTTCATTGCAGTATTATTTATAAGCAATGCATCGCCTTTTGCCTATTATTGCATTCCTTTTTCAATCTATATATGTTCACTTATGACATGTTGCATCCATACGCTTTGGTACGGCCAAATACACCAGGGGCTTAGGTACCCCAAAATATGGTGTGATAAGTCCGAACACTTTAACAAGTGCGGCACCCCGAACTTATAGCATTATATGCATCGGCTCTGAATCATGTCTTGGGTTAATAGTTGGGTTTGCCCGGCTCCCATGTTTTGGTACCTTACGTTCCGTTATATCGGCTAAGGTAGCGCTGGGAGAACCACTGCGATTGTGCCCCGGTTGAGCTGGGTTGAGCACCTCAGTGGGGAAAGCTAAAACTGACCGTCATGATAGGGCGAGAGCCGCTCGCTGTTCGAGAGGTTTTTTCGAGTCCCTAAAGACTTATGCCGCTTAGAGCGAGGAGTCGGCTTTGTCCAGCCCAGGCGTGGATAGCACCCCGAATTCGGTCTTCCGAACACGAGGGGCTTCGCCGAAATTTAAAATTATAGAATTCTATGGCTAAGTGGGAGTGTTCAAGCATTATAAGTCCGGTTGCCTCATTCGTTGTGTTGAGTGCCTCCCTCGAAGGACGCAAAAATGGGAACAAGAGCGCTCAAGTTTATCCCGAACACCCCAGCACTCGTGGCATGGGGGGTGAAGCCAACGACTTGCCATCTCTCAAATTTGATAAACGGCCGCACAGAAGGTAATATTTTAAATTAACAAGTGTTGCTTGGCGCATATGAACAAAGTTTTCAGCGTACAGGATAACAGATGCGAGTCTACTCAAAAATTATATCTTTGGAGCATTCACCCGCTATAAGGCGGGCACCCTTCAGGACACCCTTATAGTACATCTCGGGCGTGCGATACTCCTTGCCCGGCGGTGGCGCGTCTGTCACAAGCTTCTCGGCGTCCATCTTGCCCCAGTGCACTTTAGCACGGGCAAGGGCCCGACGGGCACCTTCAATACAGACGGAATGCTTGATGATTTCAATCCATGGACAGGCGTCCACCAGCCCCCGCACCAGACCGAAGTAGCTGCCAAGCATGGCTTCTTTAGGCCACAGCCGAACTATGAGGCCCTTCATGGCCTGTTCGGCCACCTTGAGGAGCTCGACCATCTGCTTCAGCTGGTCGCTCAGGGGCACCGAATGTCCGGCCTCAACATATTGAGACCAGACTACCTTTTCCGTCGAGCTCCCCTCCTCGGCTCGGTAGAACGCGGCAGCATCGGACACACTATGGGGCAGATCTGTGAATGCTCCTGGAGAGCTCCGAATTCGGGTAAGTAATAGATAATCCACTTTTACATGCTTGCTTTGCATGAAGAATGCCTTACCCGCCACTATCTTTTTTATCGCCTCAATCTCCTAGAGGGCCTTCTGGGCCTCGGCCTTAGCGGCTTTGGCACTCTCAAGAGCCAAGGCGAGCTCGGACTCTCAAGTCTTCGAGTCACGCTCCAAACTCTCGTGTTTCTCCATGAAAGCCTGGAGCTCTTGCCGCACCTCCGCCACCCGTGCCTCCTGCTTCTCTCGCTCGGTGCGCTCCGCAGCCGCACTTTTTTCGGCTTTGGACACCGCCTCCTTCAGGGTCGCCACCTCATTCGTGGCCCCTGCAATACTCATGTTATTCCTGTCATTTCTTGCAACCAAATCCTTTTTATAAGGTATTACTTTAATAAGGTATCACTTACCTTCCTTGTCCTCGAGCTGCTTCTTGGCACGGCCGAGCTCGTTCTCGGACCGCTCGAGGCTCTGCTTCAATGCATTAACCTCTGCAGTCAGTGCGGCAGAGGTCAGCAGCGCAACCTGCATTCCCATATTGACATGCTTATGTTAGACTCCTGCTTATATCTTTTTAGATCCTCAGTTCGGCTTTTCTTTCCGAACACCAAATTGAGCATCAGGGGCTACTGTCTATGCGGTAATATTCTTACATATCTTAAAAACTTACCTCAAAGCCTGATAGAAGGCTGGTACAGGCTTCAGTTAGCCCGCCCCTGGCAGACTGAACTTTCTGAATCACCGCACTCATAACAGTGTGGTGCTCCTCGTCGATGGAGGCGCCATTGAGCGCCTCCAGCAAATTATCCGGTCCTCCAGCTGGACAAAGGTCACCGGTGTCGCAGTCTCACCCTTCTTACGAAGGGGCCACCCACTGGACTCCGGAGCCTCTAAACGTTCTGGTGCGGAGTCCGGCCCAAGGCCGAACTCAGAACCCTTTGGGGGTTGATCCCCCTCGTGCCCAATGTCTGGGAGGTTGCCTTGCGGCACCTCCGGGACCTCCTCCTCCTGGCTGGGCCCCTTTTGGGACTCCACCGCGGCGGCGTTTGCGTCATGGGGGGAGGAGGCGGTCGGAAGTGAAGTGCTATTCACATCCGACGAATCCAGGGAGCCGCTCGACGAAGCAGGGAGCTCGTCCTTGGGCGGGCTACATGATTGTATTTAGCGTTAGAAGACACTACGTGACAACGGAAAAATCATGAGTTATTCTGGAATCCAGACACTTACGATCTTGCCGGGGGCTTGTCCCTCGAGGGCCACTCCTCTTCACCGTCGTCAGTGTTGGTGGAACAGTCCGGAGGAAGGGTCCTTCCCTTCTTGGACCCTCCGGCCTCCCCAGTTGGGGAGGCCTTCCTTTTCTTCTCTCCCCCCGCTGGGGGAGAAGCCTCATTTTCTCCTCCTTGTCTTCATGGGAGGAGTCCGCCTCGGAGTCATTGGACGATGAGTCCGATAACACCTGATGCCAGGAACTCTTTTGGGTTCCCGTGGCCTTCTTCTTGGCCTTCTTCTCCGGCACCACGTAAGGCGCCGGAGCAAGCAGCCCCATTATCTGGGCGTCCGCTGGGTCTTCTGGCAAGGGAGATGGACAGTTAACCTGCCCGGACTTCTTCTGCCAGGCCTGTCAAAGGTAAGGGAGTTTAGATCCCGCATAGAGTCAAACTATGGAAAATAAGCTTCCTGTAAAGGGTAAAATAGCTTACCTCGCCGGCTGGATGCTGCGAGCTGAATCTGCGATCTTCGGTAGCGGATGCGGGAGCCTCGGCGCCCTTGAACAGCACCTTCCAGGCATCTTCGTACGTAGTGTCGAAGAGCCTGCTCAAGGTTTGGTGCTGTGCCAGATCAAACTCCCACAAGTTGAAGGCCCGTTGTTGGCACGGGAGGATCCGGCGGACGAGCATGACCTAGACCACGTTGACGAGCTTGATCTTCTTGTTCACAAGGTTTTGGACGCAGGTTTGGAGTCCGGTCAGCTCTTCCAAGTCACCCCATGTTAGGCCCTTCTCTTTCCAGGAGGTGAGCCGTGTGGGGATGCCAGATCTAAATTCGGGGGTTGCTGCCCATTCAGGGTCACGCGGCTCGGTGATGTAGAACCACCCCGATTGCCACCTTTTGATGGTTTCCACGAAGGAGCCCTCGAGCCATATGACGTTGGGCATCTTGCCCACCATGGCGCCTCCGCACTCCCCCAGCCGGCTGCCCACTACCTTCGGGTTGACATTGAAGGTCTTTAGCCATAAGCCAAAGTGGGGCTTGATGCGGAGGAAGGCCTCGCACACAACAATAAACGCTGAGATGTTGAGGATGAAATTCGGGGCCAGATCGTGGAAATCCAGGCCGTAGTAGAACATCAGTCCCCGGACAAATGGGTGGAGTGGGAAGCCCAGTCCGTGGAGGAGATGAGGAAGGAACACCACCCATTCATGGGGCCTGGGGGTGGGGACGAGCTGCCCCTCGTCTGGAAGCCGGTGCGCAATATCGTTGTGCAGGTATCCGGTTTTCCTCAACTTTTTTATGTGCCCCTCCGTGACGGAGGAGGCCATCCACTTGCCTCCCGCTCCGGACATGGCTGGGGAAGGTTGAGGCGATATGTGCGGACTTGGGCGCTGGAGCTCGAGTGCGCGAAAATGGATAAGCAAAGGAGGAAGAAGGCGTAGGTAAAAAGGTGGATCCTTATCCCCTTATATGGATGGACGAAACTATGCGTCCCCACCAGCCTGGTAAAACTCGCTTATCTCCCAAGCGCCATAATCAATGGCGCGGTTGGGTTACCCACGCCTGTATTGATGAGAATCCCGGAATAAGGGGACACGATCTCTGCTTTGACAAGACGTGCCAAGGAAACCGATTCGCTAAACGCGCTGAGGTGGAATAGTAAAAACGACTCGAATAAAGGCTTGGCCGTGGTGTGATGTCACGCCACGAAATACGTCAGCAGATTGAATTTGTGTAAATATTATTCCCTCTATGGTGGTATGTGGAACTTATTTTGCAGAGCCGGACACTATCCTTGTGTTCGAAAATCTTCTATGAAGTATTCGGAGGAGGAACCCGCCTTGCAATGCCTAAGACAATATGCGCGCCGGACTCATCGTCATTGAAGCCTGGTTCAGGGGCTACTGAGGGAGTCCTGGACTAGGGGGTGTCCGGATAGCCGAACTATCATCTTTGGCCGGACTCCTAGACTATGAAGATACAAGATTGAAGACTTCCTCCCGTGTCCGGATGGGACTTTCCTTGGCGTGGAAGGCAAGCTTGGCGATACGGATATGTAGATCTCCTACCATTGTAACCGATTCTGTGTAACCCTAGCCCTCTCCGGTGTCTATATAAACCGGAGGGTTTTAGTCCATAGGACGAACAACAATCATACCATAGGCTAGCTTCTAGGGTTTAGCCTCTTTGATCTCGTGGTAGATCTACTCTTGTACTACCCATATTATCAATATTAATCAAGCAGGAGTAGGGTTTTACCTCCATCGAGAGGGCCCGAACCTGGGTAAAAATATCGTGTCCCTTGTCTCCTGTTACCATCCGCCTAGACACACAGTTTGGGACCCCCTACCCGAGATCCGCCGGTTTTGACACTGACAGTGGCCTTGCCACAAATACAATGTCAACTACATGATCATGCAAAGAGCAATATGACAATGATGAAACGTGTCATAATAAACGGAACGGTGGAAAGTTGCATGGCAATATATCTCGGAATGGCTACGGAAATGCCATAATAGGTAGGTATGGTGGCTGTTTTGAGGAAGGTAAATAATGCGTGCATGATACCGGCGAAAGTTGCGCAGCATAATAGAGGCTAACAAAGTGGAAGGGTGAGTGTGCGTATATCCATGGATTCACATTAGTCATAAAGAACTCATATACTTATTGCAAAAGTCTACTTTCCCTCGAAGCAAAGTACTACTACGCATGCTCCTAGGGGAAGGGTTGGTAGGAGTTAACCATCGCGCGATCCCGACCTCCACTCATAAGGAAGACAATTAAAAGAGCATCCCATGCAACAAATTTGTCACATAACTTTTACCATACGTGCATGCAACGGGACTTGCCAACTTCAACAAAAGTATTTCTCAATTTCATAATTACCCAACTAGCATGACTCTAACATTACCACCTTTATATTTCAAAACGATTATCAAGCATCAAATTGATCCTAGTGTTTAATGCACTTTCTATGATAGTTTTTATTATACTCAACTTGGATGCTCATCATTGTAGGACCAAATTTAAAACCATAGAAAATACCATGCTGTTCTAAGAGACTCTCAAAATAATATAAGTGAAGCATGAGAGATCAACAATTTCTTCAAAATTAAGCCACCGCTGTGCTCTAAAAGATATAAGTGAAGCACTAGAGCAAAAACTATCTAGCTCAAAAGATATAAGTGAAGCACATAGAGTGTTCTAATAAATTCTAATCAAGTGGGCTTCTCCCAAAAGGTGTGTACAGCAAGGATGATTATGGAAAACTAAAAAGCAAAGACTAATATCATACAAGACGCTCCAATCAAAACACATATCATGTGCAAATAAAAATATAGCTCCAAGTAAAGTTACCGATAGACGAAGATGAAAGAGGGGATGCCTTCCGGGGCATCCCCAAGCTTAGGCTTTTGGTTATCCTTGAATATCTTGGGGTTCCATGGGCATCCCCAAGCTTAGGCTCTTGCCACTCCTTATTCCATAGTCCATCAAATCTTTACCCAAAACTTGAAAACTTCACAACACAAAACTCAACAGGAAATATCATAAGCTCCGTTAGTGCAAGAAAGAAAAACCACCACATAAGGTACTGTAATGAACTCATTTTTATTTATATTGGTGTTAAACCTACTGTATTCCAGCTTCTCTATGGTTCATACCTTACATACTAGCCATAGATGCATCAAAATAAGCAAACAACACACAAAAAACAGAATCTGTCAAAAACAGAACAGTCTGTAGCAATCTGTAACTCTCGAATACTTCTGGAACTCTAAAAATCCTACCAAAATAGGAAGTCCTGGGCAATTTGTCTATTGATTTACATCAAAAATAATAAATGCAAAAGCACGTTTCTGTGAATTACTAAAATTATTTTCATGCGCGCAAAGTTTCTGTTTTTCAGCAGAATCAAATTAACTATTACCATAGGTTATCCTATAGGTTCTACTTGGCACAAACACTAATTAAAACATAAAAACACATCTAAACCAAAGGTAGATGAAAAATTTATTACTAAACAGAAGCAAAAACTAAAAACAAAAATAAAACTGGGTTGCCTCTTGATACGTCTCCAATGTATCTATAATTTTTGATTGTTCCATGCTATTATATTACCCCTTTTGGATGTTTATGGGCTTTATTTTACACATTTATATCATTTTTGGCACTAACCTACTAACCGGAGGCCCAGCCCATATTGCTGTTTTTTTTTGCCTATTTCAGTATTTCGAAGAAAAGGAATATCAAACGGAGTCCAAACGGAATGAAACCTTCGGGAGCGTGATTTTTGGAACAAACGTGATCCAGAGGACTTGGAGTGCAAGCCAAGAAGCAGCCGAGGCATCAACGAGGGTGGAGGGTATGCCCACCCCTACAGGGCATGCCCCCTATCCTGCGGGCCCCTTGGGCGGCCACCGGCCTACTTCTTCCTCCTATATATACCCACGTACCCCGAAAACATCCAGGGAGCCAACGAAAAACAATTTCCACCGTCGTAACCTTCTGTATCCGCGAGATCCCATCTTGGAGCCTTCGCCGGCGCTCCGCCAGAGGGGGAATCGACCATGTAGGGCTTCTACATCAACACCATAGCCCCTCCGATGAGTTGTGAGTAGTTTACCACAGACCTTCGGGTCCATAGTTATTAGCTAGATAATAACTATGGACCCGAAGGTCTGTGGTAAACTACTCACAACTCATCGGAGAGGCCATGGTGTTGATGATGTAGAGGCCCTCCGTGGTAGATTCCCCCTCCGGCGCAGCGCCGACGAAGGCTCCAAGATGGGATCTCGCGGATACAGAAGGTTACGGCGGTGGAATTAGGTTTTCGTGGTCGCTTATGATGTTTTCGGGGTACATGAGTATATATAGGAGGAAGAAGCAGGTCGTTGGACGCTCGAGGGGCCCACGAGGGTGGGGGGCGCGCCCACCTGTAGGGGGCGCGCCGGGCACCCTCGTAGCCGCCTCCCTGGTTTCTTGACTTCCACTCCAAGTCCTCTGGATCACGTTTGTTCCAAAAAGATGGCTCCTGAAAGTTTCATTCCGTTTGGACTCCGTTTGATATTCTTTTCTTCAAAACACTGAAATAGGCAAAAAAACAGCAATTCGGGCTGGGCCTCCGGTTAGTAGGTTAGTCCCAAAAATGATATAAAAGTGTAGAGTAAAGCCCATAAACATCCAACACGGGTAATATAATAGCATGGAACAATAAAAAATTATAGATATGTTGGAGACGTATCACCCTTCTTTTTCGTGCATCTGTCCACCGTGCCGCGGAGAGAGAGAGAGAGAGAGAGAGAGAGAGAGAGAGAGAGAGAGAGAGAGAGAGAGAGAGAGAGAGAGAGAGAGAGAGAGCGTAAGCCAAGCCCACCTCTACTCCCCTGTGCACGACGACGGCTGTCTGTGGAGCCATTGCCTCCCCTCGCCGGTGACGCGTTTCCCTTAGCGGAAGCGTGCCACCATCGAACGGCGTGGCTGCGGTGCCTCCTTTGCCCTTTAAAGGGTTGTGTCCTTCTTTCAGATCCCTCGGCTTGCCGATGCGCATCTGAATTGAGAGGGACGGCGCGGCCTTGCAGCGTCGCATCTTTGCCAACGAGCCCAAGGCCCTTCTCTGGTGGAAATTTTCTTTTCTCTGTTCTAGGGTTCCAAGGGAGGGAATAACTTTCTATGAATTCTTCTCAACCAGAAAAATCTAACCCAATCTGCTCTGATACCATTGATAGACTTACTAGATTGACTAGGAGTAGATCAGTGGGATATAATTTGTACTCGGGTGTGTACCTTAGCCTTCCGGCCATCGCTGGTTCGTCGGTGAAGGTTTCTACGTCTTGAGCTTGCGTTGGTTTTCCTTGAAGAGGAAAGGGTGATGCAGCAATAGTATCGTAAGTATTTCCCTCAGTTTTTGAGAACCAAGGTATCAATCCAGTAGGAGGCTCCTCAAAAGTCCCACGCACCTACACAAACAAACAAAGAACTCGCAACCAACGCAATAAAGGGGTTGTCAATCCCTTCACGGCCACTTGCAAAAGTGAGATCTAATAGAGATAGTATAATAAGATAAATATATTTTTGGTATTTTATAAGATAGATGCAAAAAGTAAAGATGCAAATAAAAGTAGATTGAAAACTTCTATGATAAAAGATAGACCCGGGGGCCATAGGTTTCACTAGTGGCTTCTCTCAAGATAGCATAAGTATTACGGTGGGTGAACAAATTACTGTCGAGCAATTGATAGAAAAGCGAATAATTATGAGATTATCTAGGCATGATCATGTATATAGGAATCACGTCCGTGACAAGTAGACTGACTCCTGCCTGCATATACTACTATTACTCCACGCATCGACCGCTATCCAGCATGCATCTAGAGTATTAAGTTCCTAAAAAACATAGTAACACATTAAGCAAGATGACATGATGTAGAGGGATAAACTCATGCAATATGATATAAACCCCATCTTTTTATCCTCGATGGCAACAATACAATATGTGCCTTGCAACCATTTCTGTCACTGGGTAAGGACACCGCAAGATTGAACCCAAAGCTAAGAACTTCTCCCATGGCAAGAAAGATCAGTCTAGTAGGCCAAATCAAACTGATAATTCGAAGAGACTTGCAAAGATAACTCAATCATACATAAAAGAATTCAAAGGAGATTCAAATATTTCTCATAGATAAACTTGATCATAAACCCACAATTCATCGGATCTCGACAAACACGCCGCAAAAAGAGTTTACATCGAATAGATCTCCACAAGAGAGGGGGAGAACATTGTATTGAGATCCAAAAAGAGATAAGAAGCCATCTAGCTAATAACTATGGACCCGAAGGTCTGTGGTAAACTACTCACAACTCATCGGAGGGGCTATGGTGTTGATGTAGAAGCCCTTCGTGGTCGATTCCCCCTCCGGCTGAGCACCGACGAAGGCTCTAAGATGGGATCTCGCAGATACAGAAGGTTACGGCGGTGGAAATTGTGTTTCGTTGGATCCCTGGATGTTTTCGGGGTACGTAGGCTTATATAGGAGGAAGAAGTACGTCGGTGGCCGCCTGAGTGGCCCACGAGACAGGGGGGCACACCCTGTAGGGGTGGGCGTGCCCTACCCTCTCGTGGCCGCTTCGAATGCTTCTTGACTTGCACTCCAAGTCCTCTAGATCACGTTCATTCCAAAAATCACGCTCCCGAAGGTTTCATTCCGTTTGGAATCCGTTTGATATTCCTTTTCTTCGAAATACTGAAATAGGCAAAAAAAATAGCAATACGGGTTGGGCCTCCGGTTAGTAGGTTAGTCCCAAAAATGATATAAATGTGTAAAATAAAGCCCATAAACATCCAAAAGGGGTAATATAATAGCATGGAACAATCAAAAATTATAGATACGTTGGAGACGTATCAAAGGTCTGCACAAGGGTACTGACGGTCGTGTAAAGGGCGATTGTGAGGTAGTCGTGGTGTCAGTGGGCTTCCCATCACTTCAGCGCCTCCCTCTCGATTGGACTAGGGTTAGGAGTGGGGAACAGTGGCGGCGGCAAACCTCGTGTTGCGAGCTGCCAGCCCCCACCTCTTTATATATGTGCAGGTGACAGGGGCCCGTCAACCATAGTGGGTTGAGCGCCCCCGATCAGGGCGCAGATCTAAGGGCCCGATGGGCCGTTGGGCCCACACGATGGAGATCATCCTAACAAACCCCACCGGCAGCACGATCCCCTGAGGGTCTACCCATCGGACACCGTGTGTGATGTCAAGGCAAAGATGGTCCAGGAATAGTACTCCCTCTTCTTTGGCGGGGTGTGTTAGGATGATCTCCACCGTGTGGTCCCAACGGCCCACCAGGCCCATAGATCCGCGCCCTGATCGGGGGCGCTCAACCCACTATGATTGACGGGCCCCTGTCACCTGCACATATATAAAGAGGTGGGGGCTGGCGGCTCGCAATGATGAACATGTCGATGTTCGCCTTTGCAGCTACACCATCTCATGTGATGATCGGTTTTGGTGTAGTGAATTTGGTTTGTGTAATCACTAAAACGACTAGAGGGATGTTGTTTTTGAGTGGGAGTTCATGTGGTAATTTTTGAATTAACTTGAAATAAATTTATCATGAACCACCAATCAAAGTGAATTTGCATAATGTGTTGTAGTCATTGGCATCCACGAACTATCTTACACTTAGATTGTTGATTGAGATACAAACTGTTATGATCTGGCAAAAACCATTTTTGACCGGTACCGTATTAGTGAAATATAAAATTGAGTCCTACTGTAGACTTTTTTGGTAAAACCTACCTAGCTCCATGTGATTAATTTTGATTAATCTAAAGAGCAAATGTTTCCAACTTAGTATCTAGAGTCATGCTTGCTTCCATAATACCTGATCTTTATAAGAATGTTTTAAGGATCAAGGTAATTTAGGAGCTGAAAAGAGTTGTTTTCAGAAACATGCAAGGAGTGAAGGATATATTGATATCTAGAACCCTGTTTGTGGCAACATAACTGAGTGTAATATAATGTGATAATGTGTGCTTATATTTTTGAATATATGCAAGAATTGAAGACATTGGGCGTTTGAATCAACCAAGAAGTTGGGCACTAATATTATCCTCTAAATTCCTTCATTCGAGTTATAGTAGCTTCATCACAAATTGTTATGATGGGATTGAATAAAAGTGTAGGTAAAAATTGTTTACTATGCCTGAAGATTGCTAAGAGTGTAATCTGGAAGAATGGTAATTATATGATGGTATTAATGAACTTCAAAGTATGAATCCATGGGTGATAGTATATGACTAGCACGCCAAGGAAAATGTGCTAGTTCGACTGGCATTGTTTGATGTTGAATTATTCTTCTGTAAAGGAAAGGGAATACTGAAAAATAAAATTGCAAAAGTTTATGGCAGAAAAGAAAAAACTGGAAAAGTTCGGCTCAGGTATATGCATGATATACAAGTTATAGATGTATTACTAGTTAACAAAGTATTTTTGGGTATTTTGATACCAGATTGGTTGGTATGAATTGTCATACAGAACAACGCAATGCAAGAAATACAAGGGCCTAAAAGAACTAGTAAAAGATGTGAAAACGATCATGACAATAAAGTGTTATTGTGTTCACTATCACATCGAACCAAACCTTCAAGATTTATTTTAAGGACTTAATAAGTTGTTATTTTGTTCCGGTTTATGTGAGAACAAATAAGATTGTTCAAACTATGACCATGATCCATAATTGATGGACCATTTAATATAAATCGTGATGGTAAAATAAACATCTATAAGACTAAATGCTAAACATCGCAAGACGTAAAATTAAAGAATTTCACTTAATTTTTGAAACTGCTATTTTAGTTCATATTGGAAAAGAAAACATGAAGGAATTCCATGTTGATGGACTTATGAAGTCATTTTGTTTTTGAATAAATTGACGCTTGTGAGACCTTTTTCAAAAGATGACTAAAACTCCTTTCATAGGCCAAAGTAGAATGGACGACTAATTTAGTGGGGATTGTACATGTTGATGTATATGGTCCATTATGTGTAGCCGTGTGTGGTGGATTAATTTTCCTTCATAAAAATTCCACCGATGATTTGAGTAGATACATGAGTATATCTATTTAATGAGAAAGGAGTTTGACTTTTGACTTCGTTCAAAGTATTGTTAGTATGAAGTGAAAAATCATTGTAACAAGAGAATCAAGTATTTATGATTGGATCATAAAGAATAAAGTTTGAATTATGAGTTTAGCAAAACATTTGAAGAGTTGCAGAGTTGTTCCACAACTTATCCTTCCCGAAAACCCCACAAAAGTATGAAGTCTTTGAGACACATAATCAAACCTTGTTAGACATGGTAAGATAGATAATATGCCATTATATTTTTGTAGCTTATACATTATAGACTACTGCAAAATTTATATTACACTATGCTTCCTAATTTAATTTTTTTATACAATACACTATGCTTCCTAATTTTTAAATCATTGCAATTGATTGATGCTTCAATTTAGAATTGGGTCATCTGATTTCGACCGGGTCAACAATTTCTCAAGGACCTCTCCTATTTAATTATTTTAATTCTCTATGTTCCCTAAATTTAATCCCCTTTCATTCGATTGAGGTATTAAATCTTGGATTTGGTTTACGATTTTGATCTGGCCAACAATTTTTCAAATTAATTAGCAACAACCGGCCTATAAAAACATATCAACCGCTCGCAGACTCCCATCACCTAGAAAAGAGCGCCACCATGTGATACTATAGCACAGATATAGTACATGCAATCATCGATGAAAAAATATCCCCTCATAAATATGGGTTGATTAGCGGATAACACAAAATCACATTGCGAAATGCACCAAATAACCGCATTATAAATAAACATAAAACAAACTCCATCATCTCGCCCATCGGCCA
The DNA here is from genome assembly GCF_018294505.1 of Triticum aestivum. Lineage (NCBI taxonomy): Eukaryota > Viridiplantae > Streptophyta > Magnoliopsida > Poales > Poaceae > Triticum > Triticum aestivum. Next base: position 151,112,663 of record NC_057795.1, on the reverse strand, counting down.
AACTAAATATTCCATCAGTTTCAAAATATAATGGTTATTAATTTTTTGGAAAGTCAAATTTCTTTAACTTTGACCAAGTTTAGAGCCAAAAATATCGACATCCATAATATTAAATAAAAAAATGAAAATTCATTTCATGATGAATCTAATAACACTGATTTGATATTATAATTTTGATATATTTCTTTACAAGTTTGATCAAACTTAAAGAGGTTTGACTTTTCAAAAAAGTAATATTTTGAAATAGAGTGAGTAAATAAATTTAAGAATCCCACCAAATTAAATGGCGTAGCAAAGCGCGCCTAACCCTTCTAGTTGATTACTACAACACAAACTTCACTAATGGTGCTGATACCTCCCGACTTTGCCTGACCTACGATGAGTTTGTGAAGAGGTGTTCTGACCTTGAGAAGGTCACTCTGAGCGATATATTCGCCCTTCAGCTTATGCAGGTAACTGGGTGAATATAGCCACGCCCACCAAAGTTTGTCGGGTAGTCCATTTCATGCAATAGTTTGCTCATTTATCCTGCATGTAAATTAGGTGCCAGAAGTGACGGAAGAAGCTGCTCTTGCTGTCACGAGTCTCTACCCCACTCTTCTCTCGCTTCCTAAGGCATACACCATGCTTGTGAGTCCTCTTGTCCTTTCAACTTATACAATGTTCTTTACATATACAACTTATACAATGTTCTTTACATATACAATTTATGCAATCTTTACTTACTCATTGGAACAGATGTGACCAGTGTATGTACACACACATCCTTAGCTGCTATTCACGCTATTGATGTAAATCACAATTCAGCATGTCTGTAGAACTAAAAGTTTATCCTTGTAAATTTGAAGGATGGCGATACGCGTGCCCAGGAGGAGATGCTGAAGAACAAGAGCGTCATGGTCAACGTGGGGGCTAGCAAGAAAATCATCAAGCTCATCTGGGCGGAAGGATGAACACCCCGTACTTAGCCGGTCTTTTAGTCACGTCGCGGTGATTTCTGATGGAAGTATGCCCTAGAGGTAATAATAAAATGGTTATTATTATATTTCCTTAATCATGATAAAGGTTTATTATTCATGCTAGAATTGTATTGACCGAAAACTTAAATACATGTGTGGATACATAAACAAATACTGTGTCACTAGTGAGCCTCTACTAGACTAGCTCGTTGATCAAAGATGGTTAAGGTTTCCTAATCATAAACATGAGTTGTCATTTGATAACGCGGTCACATCATTAGGAGAATGATGTGATGTAGGTCAAAAATGGTGTAAATATGTCAACTATTCATACAAATTTGCACACATAAATTCTCGATTACCTGAATACACTGGGAAAATAATTTACGCAACTTATCATTTTTCACTTCCTTCGATGCCATTGTCTCTGCTTCCACTTCCCTCTGTTGAAACATGCTTTCACCTACCCGCAAAAAAAAACATGCTTTCGCTCAGGTCTATAGTTTTTTTATGGGACAGCCTACGGATAAAGCAACAACAAAGGTTCACACGATACGTCATACACAAGTTCTGAAAACGAAATAACGAAAGGGCATTTTGGTCGCGGGCCATATGGAGAGAGGTAGAGATATAGGTGAGATGGGAATAATCGACTGGGAGGCTGAATGCATGACCTAATAGAACATGAATGAATATTCCCTTAGTCCTTGGGATAGCGCTGTTGCGAGTTCCTTTATCTTTCCCTAATAATAAAGCACGAATTGACTCCGTGGGTTTACCGTCACAATACGCTTATTTTCATAAATTTATGCTATAATGGGCCTGTTCTGGGAGTTCACCATGGGGGAACTTTTGCAATCCTCTGTCTCCTCCCCTGCACTCTCCATCGCCCCCAGAGCTACACCCAATCCCTCGCTCGCTCGGCGAGATCCAAGGCGGCCGCGTCGGCAGGGAGCGGACGCACGCGGGAGGAGTTCGATGAGCGTGAGCTGAAGGTGGCTGCCATTCTCGCGAACCTGTAGTCCATCGTGCGGGCCAGTCAGTAGGAGCAGGCGCCGCCAGAGATCCCCTCCTGGGGTCGGCGCCAGCCGAGGAAGGCCCTAGCGGCACCGCCGGCCGAGAAGCCCGCGATAGATAGCCTGGACGTCCCGGATAGCCGGACGACGAGGCGGCGGTAGCGCAGGACATGGTGAGCCGCTGGGCCGCGAGATCTGCGCCTGCCCGCCTCCCTCCGCCAATTCGGCCTGCTTCGATTTTGATTTCTTGCTGCTCGTTGATGTGTTCCTCCTCCCCCTCTGCCTCCGCTCAGTCGGCGTAGGAGCAGTGCGGCGATTTTGACGAGTAGGAGATGGAGCACGTCACAAGCACCCCGACTGCATCCCTGAGGTTATCCATCAGGCAGACTATCATCGCACTGCGGCTCACGATGCTGCTCCCAAGCTTCCCGGCAAGATTGTGCGAGACGAGATTGTGCGAGTCACAACTTACATGACGCAGATTCTTTTGCTATACTTCGGAAGCCGGCAATAGCAGCGGCAACGTCGACGACGCATCCATGGGCTGGACAAAACTTGATTAGCTTACTACTGCATCAATAATTTGTGCCTGCAGGACTCTTTCACAGATCATGTCAACGAGATTAGCAATTTGAAGAGGCTGCACATGATCTGAAAATATTGGCATATACAGTCCTGAACATTAGTTTCAAAATAGCAGGTCTGTTGTAGCAGTCAATTTTCCTAATGTACTGTAACCTCATTTGCATCTGCCTAACCTTTTCTCTTGAATTTTTGTATGCATCTGGGCCCAAGTAGTCAAAAAATATGTTTCTCCCAATTCCAATGATGGGGCCAATGCAACTGAGAACGAAAGCTAGATGGCATATAATTATTACTTCAGCACAACTATTGTTTTGATGATTTATTTCAAATTCAAGGGCACGTTCAGATAGTCTTTGTTTATACTGTTTTGGCAAAACACTAAATGCTTATTCTTAATGGAAATTCATGTATATGCCATATCTGATGCTACCGCTTTCTCAGGTCGGGGTCATTCGTTTAGTTACGGTGTAAGAAAGATGTGACGTGGTTTTTCTGCAAAGTTTACAAGGTGTGGTTTCATGTGTTTGTCGCTCTTCTCTATCTGCTGTGTGTTTTACATTCCATGCCATTATGCATGTAGTTTGTTGGCCATAGGATATGTATTTTGTGTGGTCACAAATGAAATCTACTTCTCCCTCCGTCCCTAGGGTAAGGCCTCTTATTCAATTAAGAACGTTGATTTTGGAACGGGTTTCAAAATTTGACTTGGGCAAAAATTTATGAAGGAGCTCTCTCATTCAAGTGAGGTGTTTAATTTTAAATTTGGTTCACGGTTTTGATTGGTCAATAATTTCTCAAATATATATATATGTAATTTTCAAACTAGAAAATGTAATTCATCGTTCAATTACATAGGGGCATTTTTCATGAGGTCGTTGATGTAGAAGCAAAGCTGAGGAGAATCATGAACCACGACCAAGGTTTAAAATGCCACAATTCTCACGAGAGGCCAGTGGGGATCATGACAAAGGTTCGCTAGAGATGAAGAATATGGAATGTATGATAGTATGTTTCCCGTTCGTGCGCACGAGCATGTTTGCTAGTCGTCGCTTACGTCTGTTCATGTCCTTGCCCTAATCATACCTCGCCCCTCCCTTCCTCGATTGGTCACTCTCCAACTGTGGTTGGTGACTCGAACGACCTAGCTAGGTTTGTTTTCTGGAAGATACATCAAGATCATGTTGGAGAAGTCACAACGAGCCCTACCGAGGGTTCTCTTTCACAGGGGGCGATGGAGAAGATCCAAGCAAACTTCTGGAGCGACTACAACTGTAGGGTAAGGAGGTTCGTGATTTAATCTAGGAAGAAGAAGTACATGAATCGGATGAAAAGCCCAAGTGGCTTGCTTTGGCCAAGTTGCTAAGAGAAGAAGTTCAACCAGATTGTGTTGATTGCTGACATGTGGGCGGCGGGCGGCGCTCGCCGGAGTTGAGGGCCGCGTCTACTTGGCCGCGCGGGCGGCGAGTTGGCGGTGGATGCGGGCGCCGCGTGGAGGGATCCCCTGCTGCTCTCCTTTGCTAGATCTGAGGACGGCGCCCCCGTGTTGCAGCTTCCTCCTCGTCAGTCCGGCCGGATCCGGTGGCGGACTGCGCGGATATGGGGTTGGGAGCTCTGGATCAGAGTAATTTCTTGGCCGGCTGCGGCGGCCACGACGCCGACGGCGCTCCAGGCGCTGTTTTCTTCTTGAAGGCGGCTTCGAGATCCAGCTCCCTCCCCCTCGCCCCCCTGCACCCGGGTGAAAACCCACAACTTTGCTGGGCGGCGGTGGTGCCCAGCTCCGTCACCTTTTTGAAGGCGCCGCTTTGGGTCCGCGGGGAGGTGGGACAGCTGCAGCGCGTTCTTGGCGTTTCTAATGGCGGCGGTTTTCTCTTTAGTTGTGTCGCTTCGCCATCGCGGTCGGCTGTTCTGGCTCTCGTGGTGATTGTGGTGCTCAACTCTTCGCCGTGTCTTCCTGGGGTGCTCCCGTCCCGTTCAGAGAGGCTGGAGGTGGAGCGGCTTCATCTTGCACGGAGTTTCGGTGGAGATGTCAAGTCATGCCTGACCGACATGTGCTACGCTTTGTCATGCCTGGTCGGCAGGTGCTACGCACGATAGATCTTCCAAAGACTTCAAGCTGTGTCGGCTGGTGGTACTTGGCAGGATGGTGCTGAGGTGTATCAGTGGCGACCGCAACGTGCTTAGCTGTTTGCGCGCAGGGAGGAGGTGCCGTTGGGCGTCATGGTGGCGTCGATGATAACTGGACCGAGCAAGATTGATGCATCAGAGCAGTTCTAAAGATGGAGCGGTGACAGTTGGCGGCGGCGGCCCGTCGTAGAGGAGCACACTGGATCCCAAGCTTATTACGGATCGTCCAGAGGGTCCAAGCGATGACCCCAATCTCAAGCCATCTAATGTGGTGAGAGGACAAGGGGGAGGACTAGAGCTCCGTATACAGGTCGGGGAAATTGGTGTGGCACCAATTTCCACCCACCACCTAGCGGAAGCTGCTCCATACGAATTGCGCAGTCACACAGGAAAAGAAGATGTGGTTTGAGTCTTCGGGGGAAGCGCAAAGCGGGCAAAGGCCAGTGCCCAGACCATTACGCTTTGCGAACCTCCACGCCCGACGGGATCCGACCGCGAATCCACTGCCACATGAAGATCCGGATTTTCAGAGGCAGGCGGATGGACCAAACCGTCGCAAGATGTGGTTCGTACACTAAGAGGCTAACCGGGGGCACTCGAGAGCAGGGGAGAGGGGATGCTCAGCCCCAGTACATAGTATTACATCGCGTCAATTACAGCTTGTAGCCCTTTGGCGCCGACATTTGCCCAGGCGCGCACATCATCTTGGATGGAGGAGAATAGGCAGCTAATCGAGGGTTGCCGATGATCAAAGATGCATGCATTGCGGTGTTTCCAAATGGCCCAAGTGACCAGAGGGACGATCGATGCCAATGCTTTGCGAAGCGAGGGGGCGGAGGTTGTAGCGTCTCGCCACCAATCATAGAGGGTAAGGTTGCCGTCCGGTGGGTGGACGGTGAGTTTGCACCAAGCCAGGGTGTGGTGCCACACCTCACGAGAGAAGACGCCAGCAGCCCAGGATGTCGGATTTGTGTTGTTGTTCCTCAAGCACGCCGCCAGCAGCGTCAACGCAGAGTACGAGTTCGCTCTGGTGTATCACACTTGACAAGTGATTTCCGGCAATGTATTCAGGGTATCACAATGGCTTGATTTCTTCCAAGCCGACATTCCGGTGACATGATAGTGTACCTTTTTGTTTTTGCGGGTGGAGACATGATAGTATACGGTGACACATGCCTACAAAGCTAGGTAAGCAAGCAGCTGGTTCGATTTTTTCGTTGGCAAACACACATACAGAGCAAACAACTAAGCTGCTGGCTAAGTTGGTTGATCTGGATTAGCACAAGAGCAAGCTTTGCTACCAGCTGCCGGCGTCAATTGATATGGATTGGCATTAACAAGAACATGCATACATGCGATGGGCATATGTTTGCGAAGCTATCTGATAAGCAGGATGATTGATCGATCTGGCGTATACACATGTACATGAATCGATTGATTGCTTGCGAGAATTGCTGGGTAAGTAAACTAACAATTGCACAACTCCAATTGGATCGAGTCAAGTTAGCCTTATAGTAAGTACTTGATTTTCTTCTTGTTTTCTGAACCCCTTGCCAAGAGTCCATGCACCATGTTAAATAAGTTTCCTTAGCTAAATTGACTGCACACGTTACTTCTCTACAAGGAGGCACTACCAGAAAAACATGGGTTGCCGACGGCCAAACCTATGCCGACGGCACCCATCGGCATAAATGGAGCTATGCCGACGGCCAAGGACAGGCCGTAGGCGTAGAAAAGCCGTCGGCATAAATCCATATATGCCGATGGGGCCGTCGGCATAGGCGAGGCCGCCGGGACCGGTCGAGATACGCCTACGGGGCCCGTCGGCATAGGAGCAGCCGTCGGCATAGCCCGGGCCCAGCTACAAGGTCAGCGCTGACCGTTTGACGGCGTTGAGTCTACGCCGACGGGTGGTAACGGCGGCCGTCGGCATATCTGTGCCAGAGGTATGCCGACGGCTTAGCCGTCCGCATAGACCTGGCCCATACCCCTCTGCCACGTGATCGATCCGAGTGCGCAGCTATGCCGACGGCGGTGCCTTCGGCATACATTTATTTAGTTTTATTTTTAACTTTGCTTTATACTACCTATGGCAAAGATATGCCTACGGTATAGCCGTCGGCATAGGCCCCTCTGCCACGTCATCGATCCGTGTGCCATGCCACATCCTTGATCCGTGGGACTACACCTCCGTGTGTGCACAGATCTTGCCGTCGGCATACTATTATTTTATTTTTTTATTTTTACTTTATTTTCTTATTTTTACTTTATTTTAGTTTTTGTTTTTGCATAAGATAATTATGCCTTATCTAAAAAAACATACCCTGATTGTATATCGATTGCCCCCCGTTATGAACGTCGCTATCGCCGTGTCACGGAGGGGGGAAACGGTCGACACGGAGGGAATTCTGGTTGGTGGGGGGATTCGGGGTGTAGCTATGTCACCGAAACATCGTACGGGTCCCGAAGCATATGTGAAAGTGTTCACGCATGCGTAGACGCCCGTCTTGGGGCTCCGCGGTGTGCCCCCCTAGACGCAAGGCAGTGCCGCCGTCACTTGGAGGGGCCCAAACACCGGAGACACGTGCCGCCTCTTCGGACATGCCACCACACCACCCCGCATGTATGAGGGCCCGGTGCAATGCTCGGGTGGCATTGCTACCCCCTCCAGGGCCCCTGTCCCGCCTAACCCTGTAGCATTTGACCACGGGATCTAGCCCTTTGACTTTGCACGGACGGGCTTTGAGCAGTGGACCTATCCAACCGGTTGTGTTAGGTCAGCCCATAGTAACACTTTGGAGCAACATCCGGGCCAGACCCACGGTAACATCTCCTCCGTGTAGACCCAACGAGTCCGTTTCCCCCTCCAGGTGCCGGCAGCGCCGCCGTCCGTGAGGGGGGGGGGCACACCCCGGAGATGCGTGCCGCCTCTTCGGACATGGCTCCACACCACCCCGCATGTATGAGGGCCCGGTGCGATGCTCGGGTGGCATTGCTACCCCCCAGGGCCCCCGTCCCGCCTAATCCTGTAGCGTTTGACCACGGGATCTAGCCCTTTGACTTTGTACGGACGGGCTTTGAGTAGTGGACCTATCCACCCGGTTGTGTTAGGTCAGCCCATAGGAACACTTTGGATCAACATCCGGGCCAGACCCACGGCAACATCCCCCTCTGTGTAGACCCGACGAGTCCGTTTCCCCCCTCCAGGTGCCGGCGGCGCCGCCGTCCGTGAGGGGGGCACATCCCAGAGACGCGTGCCACCTCTTCGGACATGCCACCACACCACACCGCATGTATGAGGGCCCTGTGCGACGCTCGGGTGGCATTGCTACTCCCCAGGCCCCCGTCCCGCCTAACCCTGTAGCATTTGACCACGGGATCTAGCCCTTTGACTTTGCACGGACGGGCTTTGAGCAGTGGACCTATCCACCCGGTTGTGTTAGGTCAGCCCATAGGAACACTTTGGAGCATCATCCGGGCCAGACCCACGGCAAGATTCCCTCTGTGTAGACCCGATGCGTCCGTTTCCCCCCTCCAGGAGCCGGCGGCGGCGCCGTCCGTGAGGGGGGGGGGGGGTACACGCCGGAGACGTGTGCTGCCTCTTCGGACATGCCACCACACCACCCCGCATGTATGAGGGCCCGGTGCGACGCTCGGGTGGCACTGCTACCCCCCAGGGCCCCCGTCCCGCCTAACCCTGTAGCATTTGACCACGGGATCTAGCCCTTTGACTTTTCACGGACGGGCTTTGAGCAGTGGACCTATCCACCCGGTTGTGTTAGGTTAGTCCATAGGAACACTTTGGAGCAACATCCGGGCCGGACTTACAGCAAGATGCCCTCCGTGTAGACCCGACGCGTCCGTTTCCCCCCTCCAGGTGCCGGCGGCGGCGCCGTTCGTGGGGGGAGGGGGCACACCCCGGAGACATGTGCCGGACGTTTGCACCCGCCACAACACTTCCAGACTTGTGAGAGGCCTCCTACGCAAGATTTGACGGCATGCTAGCCCCCGGAGGCCGCCGGCCACAGTCGTAGACACGCGAAGAGCAATCTGCGTAAGAGGGCATTGTTCAGATACTACTCCATCACGAACAATTCTGAAAAATTACCATCAGTCCTACGGCACATGTGCCCACGTCGTGTAAAAAACTCATGATTTTATCGCGCTCCTAGTATTTAATAATATTCACGCTGCCTCGTTACCGTAGAACATCTACTACCGTGTCATCGCCGTCCTTGAGGGGGGCACACCCCGGAGACGCGTGCCGCCTCTTCGGACATGCCACCACACCACCCCGCATGTATGAGGGCCCGGTGCGATGCTCGGGTGGCATTGCTACCCCTTCCAGGGCCCCTGTCCCGCCTAACCCTGTAGCGTTTGACCACGGGATCTAGCCCTTTGACTTTGCACGGACGGGCTTTGAGCAGTGGACCTATCCAACCGGTTGTGTTAGGTCAGCCCATAGTAACACTTTGGAGCAACATCCGGGCCAGACCCACGGTAACATCTCCTCCGTGTAGACCCAACGAGTCCGTTTCCCCCTCCAGGTGCCGGCGGCGCCGCCGTCCGTGAGGGGGGGCACACCCCGGAGACGCGTGCCGCCTCTTCGGACATGGCTCCACACCACCCCGCATGTATGAGGGCCCGGTGCGACGCTCGGGTGGCATTGCTACCACCCAGGGCCCCCGTCCCGCCTAACCCTGTAGCGTTTGACCACGGGATCTAGCCCTTTGACTTTGTACGGACGGGCTTTGAGCAGTGGACCTATCCACCCAGTTGTGTTAGGTCATCCCATAGGAACACTTTGGATCAACATCCGGGCCAGACCCACGGCAACATCCCCCTCTGTGTAGACCCGACGAGTCCGTTTCCCCCCTCGAGGTGCCAGCGGCGCCGCCGTCCGTGAGGGGGGCACACCCTAGAGACGCGTGCCACCTCTTCGGACATGCCACCACACCACACCGCATGTATGAGGGCCCGGTGCGACGCTCGGGTGGCACTGCTACTCCCCAGGCCCCCGTCCCGCCTAACCCTGTAGCATTTGACCACGGGATCTAGCCCTTTGACTTTGCACGGACGGGCTTTGAGCAGTGGACCTATCCACCCGGTTGTGTTAGGTCAGCCCATAGGAACACTTTGGAGCATCATCCGGGCCAGACCCACGGCAAGATTCCCTCTGTGTAGACCCGATGCGTCCGTTTCCCCCCTCCAGGTGCCGGCGGCGGCGCCGTCCGTGAGGGGGGGGGGGTACACGCCGGAGACGTGTGCTGCCTCTTCGGACATGCCACCACACCACCCCGCATGTATGAGGGCCCGGTGCGACGCTCGGGTGGCACTGCTACCCCCCAGGGCCCCCGTCCCGCCTAACCCTGTAGCATTTGACCACGGGATCTAGCCCTTTGACTTTTCACGGACGGGCTTTGAGCAGTGGACCTATCCACCCGGTTGTGTTAGGTCAGTCCATAGGAACACTTTGGAGCAACATCCGGGCCGGACTTACAGCAAGATCCCCTTCGTGTAGACCCGACGCATCCGTTTCCCCCCTCTAGGTGCCGGCGGCGGCACCGTTCATGGGGGGAGGGGGCACACCCCGGAGACGTGTGCCGGACGTTTGCACCCGCCACAACACTTCCAGACTTGTGAGAGGCCTCCTACGCAAGATTTGACGGCGTGCTAGCCCCCGGAGGCCGCCGGCCACAGTCGTAGACACGCGAAGAGCAATCTGCGTAAGAGGGCATTGTTCAGATACTACTCCATCACAAACAATTCTGAAAAATTACCATCGGTCCTACGGCACATGTGCCCACGTCGTGTAAAAAACTCATGATTTTATCGCGCTCCTAGTATTTAATAATATTCACGCTGCATCGTTACCGTAGAACATCTACTACCGTGTCATCGCCGTCCTCGAGGAGGGCACACCCCGGAGACGCGTGCCGCCTCTTCGAACATGCCACCACACCACCCCGCATGTATGAGGGCCCGGTGCGACGCTCGGGTGGCATTGCTACCCCCCAGGGCCCCCGTCCCGCCTAACCCTATAGCGTTTGACCACGGGATCTAGCCCTTTAACTTTGCACCGATGGGCTTTGAGTAGTGAACCTATCCACCCGGTTGTGTTAGGTCAGCCCATAGGAACACTTTGGAGCAACATCCGGGCCAGACCCATGGCAAGATCCCCTCCGTGTAGACCCGACGCGTCCGTTTCCCCCCTCCAGGTGCCGGCGGTGGCGCCGTCCGTGAGGGGGGGGGGGGTACACCCCGGAGACGCGTGCCACCTCTTCGGACATGCCACCACACCACCCCGCATGTATGAGGGCCCGGTGTGACGCTCGGGTGGCATTGCTACCCCCCAGGGCCCTCGTCCCGCCTAACCCTGTAGCATTTGACCACGGGATCTAGCCCTTTGACTTTGCATGGACGGGCTTTGAGAAGTGGACCTATCCACCCGGTTGTGTTAGGTCAGCCCATAGGAACACTTTGGAGCAACATCCGGGCCATACCCACGGCAAGATCCCCTCCGCGTAGACCCGACGCGTCCATTTCCCCCTCCAGATGCCGGCGGCGGTGTCGTCCGTGAGGGGGGGGGGGCACACCCCGGAGACGCGTGCTGCCTCTTCGGACCTGCCACCACACAACCCCGCATGTATGAGGGCCTGGTGCGGCGCTCGGGTTGCATTGCTACCCCAGGGCCCCCGTCCCGCTTAACCCTGTAGCGTTTGACCACGGGATCTAGCCCTTTGACTTTGCACGAACGGGCTTTGAGAAGTGGACCTATCCACCCGGTTGTGTTAGGTTAGTCCAAAGGAACACTTTGGAGCAACATCCGGGCCAGACCCATGGCAAGATCCCCTCCAGGTAGACCCGACGCGTCCATTTCCCCCCTCCAGGTGCCGGCGGCGGCGCCGTCCGTGGGGGGGAGGGGGACACCCCGGAGACGCGTGCCAGTCGTTTGCTGAAGGAAATATGCCCTAGAGGCAATAATAAAGTTATTATTTATTTCCTTATTTCATGATAAATGTTTATTATTCATGCTAGAATTGTATTAACCGGAAACATAATACATGTGTGAATACATAGACAAACTTAATGTCACTAGTATGCCTCTACTTGACTAGCTCGTGAATCAAAGATGGTTAAGTTTCCTAGCCATAGACATGAGTTGTCATTTGATTAACGGGATCACATCATTAGGAGAATGATGTGATTGACTTGACCCATTCCGTTAGCTTAGAACTTGATCGTTTAGTATGTTGCTATTGCTTTCTTCATGACTTATACATGTTCCTACAACTATGAGATTATGCAACTCCCATTTACCGGAGGAACACTTTGTGTGCTACCAAACGTCACAACGTAACTGGGTGATTATAAAGGAGCTCTACATGTGTCTCCAAAGGTACATGTTGAGTTGGCATATTTTGAGATAAAGTTTTGTCACTCCGATTGTCGGAGAGGTATCTCTGGGCCCTCTCGGTAATGCACATCACTATAAGCCTTGCAAGCAATGTAGCTAATGAGTTAGTTACGGAATGATGCATTACATAACGAGTAAAGAGACTTGCCGATAACGAGATTGAACTAGGTATTGAGATACCGATGATCGAATTTCGGGCAAGTAACATACCGATGACAAAAGGAAGAATGTATGTTGTTATGCGGTTTGACCGATAAAGATCTTCGTAGAATATGTGGGAGCCAATATGAGCATCCAGGTTCTGCTATTGGTTATTGACCGGAGACGTGTCTCGGTCATGTCTATATAGTTCTCGAACCCGTAGGGTCCGCACGCTTAAGGTTACGATGACAGTTATATTATGAGTTTATGAGTTTTGATGTACCGAAGGAGTTCAGAGTCCCGGCTGAGATCGGGTACAGGACGAGGAGTCTCGAAATGGCCGAGACGTAAAGATCGATATATTGGATGACTATATTCGGACTTCGGAAAGTTCCGAGTGATTCGAGTATTTTTCGGAGTACCGGAGAGTTACGGGAATTCGCCAGTGAGTATATGGGCCTTATCGGGCCATACAGGAATAGAGGATAGAGGCCAAAAGGAAGGAGGCCTGCGCCCCCCCTCTGGTCCGAATTGGACAAGGGGTGCAGCCCCCTTTTCCTTCTCCCTCTCCTCCTCTTTCCTTCTCTCCTACTCCAACAAGGAAAGGAGGAGTCCTACTCCCGGTGGGAGTAGGACTCCCCCCTTGGCGCGCCCTCCTCCTTGGCTGGCCGCCTCCCCCCTTGCACCTTTATATACGGGGGCAGGGGGCACCCCATAGACACAACAACAATTGATCTCTTGATCTCTTAGCCGTGTGCGGTGCCCACCTCCACCATATTCCTCGATAATATTGTAGCGGTGCTTAGGCGAAGCCCTGCGACGGTAGAACATCAAAATCGTCACCACGCCATCGTGCTGACGGAACTTTTCCCCGACATTCTGCTGGATCGGAGTCCGGGGATCGTCATCAAGATGAACGTGTGCTAGAACTCGGAGGTGCCGTAGTTTTGGCGCTTGATCGGTCGGGCCGTGAAGATGTACAACTACATCAACCATGTTGTTCTAGCGCTTTCGCTTTCGGTCTACGAGGGTACGTGGACAACACTCTCCCCTCTTGTTGCTATGCATCACCATGATCTTGCGTGTGTGTAGGAAATTTTGTGAAATTACTACGTTCACCAACAATGGTATCAGAGCCAGGTTTTATGCGTAGATGTTATATGCACGAGTAGAACACAAGTGAGTTGTGGGCGATACAAGTCATACTGCTTACCAACATGTCATACTTTGGTTCAGCGGTATTGTTGGATGAAGCGGCCCGGACCGACATTACGTGTATGCTTACGCGAGACTGGTTCTACCAACGTGCTTCTCACACAAGTGGCTGGCGGGTGTCTGTTTCTCCAACTTTAGTTGAACCGAGTGTGGCTACGCCTGGTCCTTGCGAAAGTTAAAACATCACTAACTTGACGAACTATCGTTGTGGTTTTTATGCGTAGGTAAGAACGGTTCTTGCTCAGCCCATAGCAGCCACGTAAAATTTACAACAACAAAGTAGAGGACGTCTAACTTGTTTTTGTAGGGCATGTTGTGATGTGATATGGTCAAGACGTGATGCTATATTTTAGTGTATGAGATGATCATGGTTTGTAACCGAAGTTATCGGCAACTGGCAGGAGCCATATGGTTGTCGCTTTATTGTATGAAATGCAAACGCCCTATAATTGCTTTACTTTATCACTAAGCGGTAGCGATAGTCGTAAAAGCAATAGATGGCGTAAATGACAACGTTGCTACGAGATCAAGGTGTTGCGCCGGTGACGATGGTGATCACGATGGTGCTTCGGAGATGGAGATCACAAGCACAAGATGATGTCGGCCATATCATATCACTTATATTGATTGCATGTGATGTTTATCTTTTATGCATCTTATCTTGCTTTGATTGACGGTAGCATTTTAATATGATCTCTCACTAATTATCAAGAAGTGTTCTCCCTGAGTATGCACCGTTGCGAAAGTTCTTCGCGCTGAGACACCACGTGATCATCGGGGGTGATAGGCTCTACGTTCAAATACAACGGGTGCAAAACAGTTGCACACGCGGAATACTCAGGCTAAACTTGACGAGCCTAGCATATACAGATATGGCCTCGGAACACGGAGACCGAAAGGTCGAGCGTGAATCATATAGTACATATGATCAACATAGTGATGTTCACCATTGAAAACTACTCCATCTCACGTGATGATCGGACATGGTTTAGTTGATTTGGATCATGTGATCACTCAGATGACTAGAGAGATGTCTGTCTAAGTGGGAGTTCTTAAGTAATATGATTAATTGAACTTAAATTTATCATGAACTTAGTCCTGGTAGTATTTTGCAAATTATGTTGTAGATCAATAGCTCGCGTTGTTGCTTTCATATGTTTATTTTGATATGTTCCTAGAGAAAATTGTGTTGAAAGATGTTAGTAGCAATGATGCAGATTGGATCCATGATCTGAGATTTATCCTCATTGCTGCACAGAAGAATTATGTCCTTAATGCCCCGCTAGGTGACAGACCTATTGCAGGAGCAGATGCAGACGTTATGAACGTTTGGCTAGCTCAATATGATGACTACTTGATAGTTTATGCACCATGCTTAACGGCTTAGAATCGGGACTTCAAAGACGTTTTGAACGTCACAGACCATATGAGATATTCCAGGAATTGAAGCTAATATTTCAAGCAAATACCCGAGTTGAGAGATATGAAGTCTCCAACAAGTTCTATACCTAAAAGATGGAGGAGAATCGCTCAACTAGTGAGCATGTGCTCAGATTGTCTGGGTACTACAATCACTTGAATCAAGTGGGAGTTAATCTTCCAGATAAGATAGTAATTGACAGAGTTCTCTAGTCACCATCACCAAGTTACTAGAATTTCGTGATGAATTATAGTATGCAAGGGATGACGAAAAGGATTCCCGAGCTCTTCGTGATGTTGAAATCAACGAAGGTAGATATCAAGAAAGAGCACCAAGTGTTGATGATTGACAAAACCACTAGTTTCAAGAAAAGGGCAAAGGGAAAGAAAGGGAACTTCAAGTAGAATGGCAAGCAAGTTGTCACTCCCGCGAAGAAGCCCAAAGCTGGACCAAAGCCTGAAACTGAGTGCTTACACTACAAAGGAAATGATCACTAGAAGCGGAAATGCCCTGAATATTTGGTGGATAAGAAGGATGGCAAAGTGAACAAGGGTATATTTGATATACAATTATTGATGTGTACCTTACTAGTTTTTATAGTAGCCCCTGAGTATTTGATACTTGTTCGGTTGCTAAAAATTAGTAACTCGAAACAGGAGTTACAGAATAAACAGAGACTAGTTGAGGGTGAAGTGACGATGTGTGTTGGAAGTGGTTCCAAGATTGATATGATCATCATCGCACACTCCCTACACTTTCGGGATTAGTGTTAAACCTAAATAAATGTTATTTGGCGTTTGCATTGAGCATGAATATGATTTGATCATGTTTATTGCGATACGGTTATTCATTTAAAGTTAGAGAATAATTTTTATTCTGTTTACATGAATAATACCTACGATGGTCATACACCCAATGAAAATAGTTTGTTGGATCTCGATCGTAGTGATACACATATTCATAATATTGATGCCAAAAGATGAAAAGTTAATAATGATAGTGCAACTTATTTGTGGCACTGCCGTTTGGGTCATATCGGTGTAAAGCGCATGAAGAAACTCCATAAAGATGGATTTTCGGAATCACTTGGTTAGGAATCATTTGATGCTTGCGAACTGTGCCTTTTGGGCAAGATGACTAAAACTCCGTTCTCAGGAACAATGGAACAAGCTACTAACTTGTTGGAAATAATACATACCGATGTATGCGGTCCAATGAGTGTTGATGCTCGTGGCGGGTATCGTTATTTTCTGACCTTCACAGATGATTTGAGCAGATATGCATATATCTACTTAATGAAGCACAAGTCTGAAACATTTGAAAAGTTTAAAGAATTTCAGAGTGAAGTGGAGAATCATCGTAACAAGAAAATAAAGTTTCTACAATCTGATCGTAGAGAAGAATATTTGAGTTACGAGTTTGGCCTTCATTTTAAACAATGTGGACACTACAAGAAATATGTCAACTTGTGACCTTGACTATTGGTCACTGAATGGTCATTGTTTTTCATTTGTGACCTTTTTGTGACCAAAAACAGAAGGTCAAAAGCTGGCGGTCGTAAACTGAAATTAACGACCTTCTTCGGGATAAGGTCATAGACGTTTATGACCAAAAAAGAAGGTCGTTAAACCCATGACCTTTTGTTTTGGTCACTGGTTGTCTGCCCAGGCCACGTGGGATCCAACGTGGCAAGCTGACATGGCAAAATTGCGACCAATTGAATTGGTCGTTGGTAAGATTCAGCCCGGTCCAATTAGGTGTTCTACATGGGCCAAGCCCATTACTTCAGCCTTTTTAACATATATTTTTTCTGTTAATTTTTGGTAGCTACATGGGCCTAGCCCAACATTTTAGCCTTTTTATTTCATGGGTCATGGCCTTTTTGTGATCTATTTCGTGTTTGGGCCTAAGCCTTTTTATTTTCTTGGCCATCGCCTTTTCACAATTGATTCTTTTAGTAATTTTGTTCATTTTTCCTGAATTGTTTGATTTGTGGCCTTTTTAGGACCCAAATAGTATTTGTTTCATTTCCGACATATCAACAATAAAGTACCAGCAATAAATAACCAATATTTTGGTCAAGAGAGCCCCGATCACACAAATTTTCAGAAATGATGACCAAACACTACAAAAGAAATACACTTCCGTGATGATACATGTTTGTCACAGTAGGTCGCGTTTTTTGTCATGCATGTACATCCATGAAAAATTTATGACAGAATCAAGATAGTCATACCTGTGCTGTCGTAGAAGTGTTCCATGACATTACCAAAATTATCATCACGGAAGTGTCCACTTCCATGACAATAAATTGCGCGTCACAGAAGTGCTTTCGTCAAGGGTGACCGACACGTGGCATCCACCGTAATGGAACGCTGTTAAGCTATCGGGTCGGGTTTTGGATCCGATAACCCGTTAACAGCACCGACCAATGGGAAATTTCCACATGTAAAATTCTTATTGGCCGGATGAAACACGTGTCAGCTTGTCAGTGGGTCAGATAGGCGCCTATGATATGTCGACACGTGCCACGGCCCACAACTGGCCCATTTAGCTTACAAAGCCGGCCCGTTTGACTTGGTCAAAAGTTAACGGGCTGGCCCATGAAAAGCCTGTTAACGGTCTCTTCTCAAATAGCCCATTTTACGGCCCGTTAACTCACGGCCCGTTAGGCACTAAAGGAAATCGGCCCAACAACGTCATGTGGGCCGTCGAATATAACACCAGCCCTTTTCACTTTTGGCCCATGTATGGCCCATGACGTCTTTCGGCCCATATGAGGCCTTCGTATCTTTCGGCCCTTTACAGGCCCACGGTGACTCTAGCCCATAATGAACAGTAATTTTCTTTGTACCCGTTAACGACCCGTGATTTACATGGGCCGTTTCCAGCCCGTGTTAGCTTTCGGCCTATTGACGACCCATACGTTCTTGGGCTCCTTTTCGGCCCTCGATTACTTCTGGCCCGTTACTGGCCTGTTCCCGTAATGGGCCAAATTCGGCCCATGGCAAGAGTCGGCCCGTTACTGGCATGTTTCCCAAATGGGCCAAATTCAGCCCATGGCAAGAGTCGGCCCGTTACTGGCCTGTTACCCTAATGGGCCAAATTCGGCCCATGGCAAGAGTCAGCCCGTTTCTGGCCAGCCCGTCCTATATTCTGGCCAATTAACGACCCGTTATGCCTGCGAGAGAATTAAGCTTTTGCAGTCCTACGGCATGTTAACGGCCCGTTACCGTGCTGGGCCGATACCAATTACGCCCGATTACGGCCCATGTAGACCCATTTATCCGACGGCCCGAGGCCCATCGATTACAAGCCCATTTATCGACGGCCCGAGGCCCACCGATTATAGGCCCATTTATCGACGGCCCGTAGGAGACCCATGGATCCTACGGCCCGTATATGACCCATGGGTAGTTGCGGCCACTAGCAAACCAGGGAAAAAGAAGAGTAGGAAATAAATAAGGCCGAAACTAATGCTAGGCTATTAAGGCGATTGCACAGATTACATCCACTCGGCATCAAAGATGGAATCCCATCAAAGATCGCCACCAGTGCAAATATAGGGAACACCCTATACTATACAAAAATGGCTTGCTGTTTTCTTCAACCGTGGGTGCACGTTAAGAATAAATTTTGTATCGCACCAAAACAAATACTATATAACAAAAGGAAGGTTGGCATAAAACTTAACAGTCTAGCAGATAAATGCACCACCAGAAGTTCAGAAGCTCGGTTCATTTGACCTGACTGTTACGTTTTCATGTTGTATTGTCCGATGGAGCACCATAACCCTCGCCTTCATTTCCCCTAGGCTCTTGAACAACATAGAAAATGTCTAATAGCCCGGTTTCAGCCAAACAATTGATTCATACTTTTTAACGCGCTTCAGCTTTTTCAACTCTTACGCAATACATGAGCGCAAGACATGGACATAGCACTATATGTGGTATATGGTGGTGGTTGTGAAGACAAAAAGGGAGAAGATAGTCTCACATCAACTAGGCATATCAACAGGCTATGGAGATTCCCATCAATAGATATCAATGTGTGTGAGTAAGGATTGCCATGCAACGGATGCACTAGAGCTATAAATGTATGAAAGCTCAACAAAAGAAACTAAGTGGGTGTGCATCTAACTCGCTTGCTCACGAAGACCTAGGGCATTTTGAGAAAGCCCGTCATTGGAATATACAAGACAAGTTCTATAATGAAATATTCCCACTAGTATATGAAAGTGACAACACAGGAGACTCTCTATCATGAAGATCATGGTGCTACTTTGAAGCACAAGTGTGGAAAAAAGATAGTAGCATTGTCCCTTCTCTCTTTTTCTCTCTTTTTTTATTTTTTATTTGGCCTTTCTCTTTTTTTATTTGGCCTTTCTCTTTTTTTTATTTGGTGGGCTCTTTGGCCTCTTTTATTTTAAAGTCCGAAGTCTCATCCCGACTTGTGGGGGAATCGTAGTCTTCATCATCCTTTCCTCACTTGGGACGATGCTCTAATAATGAAGATCATCACACTTTTATTGATTTACAACTCAAGAATTACAACTCAACACTTAGAACAAAATATGACTCTATATGAATGCCTCCGGCGGTGTACCGGGATATGCAATGAATCAAGAGTGACATGTATGCAAAATTATGAAGGTGGCTGAGGGAGTCCTGGACTAGGGGGTGTCCAGATAGCCGAACTATCGTCTTTGGCCGAACTCCTAGACTATGAAGATACAAGATTGAAGACTTCATCCCGTGTCCGGATGGGACTTTCCTTGGCGTGGAAGGCAAGCTTGGCGATACGGATATGTAGATCTCCTACCATTGTAACCGACTCTGTGTAACCCCAGCCCTCTCCGGTGTCTATATAAACCGGAGGGTTTTAGTCCAAAGGACGAACAACAATCATACCATAGGCTAGCTTTTCGGGTTTAGCCTCTTTGATCTCGTGGTAGATCTACTCTTGTACTACCCATATCATCAATATTAATCAAGCAGGAGTAGGGTTTTACCTCCATCGAGAGGGCCCGAACCTGGGTAAAAATATCGTGTCCCTTGTCTCCTGTTACCATCCGCCTAGACGCACAGTTCGGGACCCCCTACCCGAGATCCACCGGTTTTGACACCGACATTGGTGCTTTCATTGAGAGTTCCTCTGTGTCGTCACCTTTAGGCCCGATGGCTCCTTCGATCATCAACAACGATGCGGTCCAGAGTGAGACTTTTCTCCCCGGACAGATCTTCGTATTCGGTGGCTTTGCATTGCGGGCCAACTCGCTTGGCCATCTGGAGCAGATTGAAAGCTACGCCCCTGGCTATCAGGTCAGATTTGGAAGTTTGAACTATACAACTGACGTCCACGGAGACTTGATCTTCGACGGGTTCGAGCCACAGCCAAGCGCGCTACACTGTCACGATGGGCATGATCTAGCTCTGCTGCCGGACAGTGCCCTGGAGGCCGCACAAGTGTCCGCTCCGACCCTTAGCTCGGAGCCGACTTCACCGATCGAGGATGGGTGGCTGGACACCGCCTCAGGGGCTACGATCTCTACGGCGATTGAGCCGAACACCATCCCTGTCCTTTGCAAAGCCCGTGACTCCGAGGTGCCGGACTCCTCTCCGGACTCCGAACCTTCCGCGCCCCTGCCAATCAAATCCGATTGGGCGCCGATCATGGAGTTCACCGCTGTGGACATCTTTCAGCACTCGCCCTTTGGCGACATCTTGAATTCATTAAAGTCTCTCTCTTTATCAGGAGAGCCCTGGCCGGACTATGGTCAGGACGGTTGGGACGCAGACGACGAAGAAATTCAAAGCCCACCCACCACCCACTTCGTAGCCACTGTCGATGACTTAACCGACATGCTAGACTTCGACTCTGAAGACATCGACGGTATGGACAACGATGCACTAGACGACCAAGAACCAGCGCCTACAGGGCACTGGAAGGCCACCTCGTCATTCGACATTTACATGGTGGACATCCCAAAGGATGGGAATGGCGATGGAACAACGGAGGACGACCCCTCCAAGAAACAGCCTAAGCGCCGGCGTCAGCGGCGCCGCTCTAAATCCCGCCACAGCAAAAATGGAGATTCCGGCACCGGAGACAATAACACCCCGGACAGTGCCGAAGACAACCCCCTCCAGCAGGATTCAGCGCAGGAGGATGGAGAGGCCAGCCCTCATGAGAGAGCGGCAGACAAAGAGGTAGAGGACAATAATTATATGCCTCCCTCCGAAGACGAGGCAAGCCTCGACGACGAAGAATTTGTCGTGCCTGAGGATCCCGTCAAACAAGAGCGTTTCAAATGCAGGCTTATGGCCACTACAAGCAGCCTCAAGAATAAGCAGCAACAGCTTAGAGCTGACCAAGACTTGCTAGCCGACAGATGGACTGAAGTCCTTGCGGCCGAAGAGTATGAACTCGAACGCCCCTCCAAGAGCTACCCAAAACGCAGACTGCTACCCCGATAGAGGAGGAAGCACCTAAACCTACATCACCAGCGCATAATACGGCCGACCGGCCACCTTGTGGCCGCGATAGAGAGGCCTCTCGGCCCTACACTCAAGCCGCACCCCGGCGCCACTCAAAAAATACCAAGGCATGGGAAAATGCGCCAGACCTGCGGGATATACTCGAGGACAAGCCAAGGCAAACAAGATCGATCTATGGATCGCGTGGGCGCCCCACGATACTTGATGATAACCGTCACGCCGGATACAGCAATTCTGGCCGGGCCGAACATAGCAGACAAAGCTCATTTGAGCTGCGCCGTGATATAGCCCAATACAGAGGCGTCGCACACCCACTATGCTTCACAGACGAAGTAATGGATCATCAAATCCCCGAGGGTTTCAAACCCGTAAACATTGAATCATACAACGGCACAACAGATCCTGCGGTTTGGATCGAGGACTATCTCGTTCACATCCACATGGCCCGCGGTGATGATCTACACGCCATAAAATACCTCCCACTCAAGCTTAAAGGACCAGCTTGGCATTGGCTCAACAGCTTGCCAGCAGAATCAATTGGTTGTTGGGAAGACCTGGAAGCCGCATTCCTTGATAACTTCCAGGGCACATATGTGTGACCACCAGACGCTGATGACCTAAGCCACATAATTCAGCAGCCAGATGAATCGGCCAGACAATTCTGGACACGGTTCCTAACCAAGAAAAATCAAATCGTCGACTGTCCGGATGCAAAGGCCCTTGCAGCCTTCAAACACAACAACCGCGACGAGTGGCTTGCCCGGAACCTAGGACAGGAAAAGCCGAAATCCATGGCAGCCCTCACAACACTCATGACCCGCTTCTGCACGGGACAAGATAGCTGGCTAGCTCATAGTAACAACCTGACCAAAAGCCCTGGTAATTCGCATAGCAAGGACGCCAACGGCAGGTCGCGTCACAACAAGCACAAGCGCCACATTAATGGCAACAATACTAAGGATACGACAGCCAATGCCGGATTCAGAGGCTCTAAACCCGGTCATCGGAAAAAGCCATTTAAAAGAAATACTCCGGGCCCGTCCAATTTGGAACGAATACTCGATCGCTCGTGCCAGATACACGGCACCCCCGAAAAGCCAGCCAATCACACCAACAGGGATTGTTGGGTGTTCAAGCAAGCAGGCAAGTTAACTGCCGAAAACAATGACAAGGGGCTGCATAGCGATGACGAGGAGGATACCCGGCCGCCGAACAATAGAGGACAGAAGGGTTTCCCCCCACAAGTGCGGATGGTGAACATGATATACGCAACCCACATACCCAAATGGGAGCGGAAGCATGCACTCAGGGACGTATATGCGATGGAGCCAGTGGCCCCAAAGTTCAATCCGTGGTCCTCCTGCCCGATCACTTTTGATCGAAGGGACCACCCCACTAGCATCTGCCATGGCGGATTCACCGCATTGGTTCTAGACCCAATCGTCGACGGATTTCACCTCACTAGAGTCCTGATGGACGGCGGCAGCAGCGTGAACCTGCTTTATCAGGATACAGTGCGCAAGATGGGCATAGACCCCTCAAGGATTAAACCCACAAAGACGACCTTCAAAGGCGTCATACCAGGTGTAGAGGCCAACTGTACAGGCTCAGTTACACTTGAAGTGGTCTTCGGATCCCCGGATAACTTCCGAAGCGAGGAGTTAATCTTCGACATAGTCCCGTTCCACAGCGGCTATCATGCACTGCTCAGACGAACCGCATTTGCAAAGTTCAATGCGGTGCCGCACTACGCATACCTCAAGCTCAAGATGCCAGGCCCTCGAGGAGTCATTACGGTCAACGGAAACACCGAACGCTCTCTCCGAACAGAGGAGCATACAGTGGCTCTCGCGGCGGAAGGACAAAGCAGCCTCTTAAGGCAACTCTCGAGTCCGGCTGTTAAGCGGCCGGACACCGTCAAGCGCGCCTGAAGTAACCTACAACAAGACCACCTGGCACGTTCCGAGCACGTGTAGCAACGCGGCCCCAACCCCAGCCCTCGCGAAATCGCGAGACCAGTACCACACGTACATAACTATGCTCTAGAGATACCATGGGCATAGGGGTAGGGGCACGACCATGGCATGCCCGGAGAGTGGCTCAACCGCACCAGGGGCTCCCAATTGTGTCATTCTTTTTTTTTCTTATTCACAGGACTCCATTTTCCAGAAGCCCTGTCCGGTAGTAGAATTGCCGAACTCACGATGCAACAGCCAGGGAAGCAGAAAAGCTACGTCGATATCCAGGTGGTCTCTATTACGAGCAGTATACCTGTTTTACATACCATCCGCAGCCTACCCCTGGAGGGGGACATGTTAAATAGTCCCATCCCTTGCTTATCGCACTATTTGTATCGTTCTGCTTTCATTGCAGTATTTTTTATAAGCAATGCATCGCCTTTTGCCTATTATTGCATTCCTTTTTCAATCTATATATGTTCACTTATGACATGTTGCATCCGTACGCTTTGGTACGGTCAAATACACCAGGGGCTTAGGTACCCCAAAATATGGTGTGATAAGTCCTAACACTTTAACAAGTGCAGCACCCCGAACTTATAGCATTATATGCATCGGCTCCGAATCATGTCTTGGGTCAATAGTTGGGTTTGCCCGGCTCCCATGTTTTGGTACCTTACGTTCAGTTATATCGGCTAAGGTAGCGCTGGGAGAACCACTGCGATTGTGCCCTGGTTGAGCACCTCAGTGGAGAAAGCTAAAACTGACCGTCATGATAGGGCGAGAGCCGGTCGCTGTTCGAGAGGTTTTTTCGAGTCCCTAAAGACTTATGCCGCTTAGAGCGAGGAGTCGTCTTTGTCCGGCCCAGGCGTGGATAGCGCCCCGAATTCGGTCTTCCGAACACTAGGGGCTTCGCCGAAATTTAAAATTATAGAATTCTATGGCTAAGTGGGAGTGTTCAAGCATTATAAGTCTGGTTGCCTCGTTCGTTGTGTTGAGCGCCTCCCTCGAAGGACACAAAAATGGGAACAAGAGCGCTCAAGTTTATCCCGAACATCCCAGCACTCGTGGCATGGGGGGTGAAGCCAACGACTTGCCATCTCTCAAATTTGATAAACGGCCGCACAGAAGGTAATATTTCAAATTAACAAGTGTTGCTTGGTGCATATGAACAAAGTTTTCAGCGTACAGGATAACAAATGCGAGTCTACTCAAAAATTATATCTTTGGAGCATTCACCCGCTATAAGGCAGGCACCCTTCAGGACAGCCTTATAGTACATCTCGGGCATGCGATACTCCTTGCCCGGCGGTGGCGCGTCCGTCACAAGCTTCTCGGCGTCCATCTTGCCCCAGTGCACTTTAGCACGGGCAAGGGCCCGACGGGCACCTTCAATACAGACGGAACGCTTGATGACTTCAATCCATGGACAAGCGTCCACCAGCCGCCGCACCAGACCGAAGTAGCTCCCAGGCATGGCTTCTTTAGGCCACAGCCGAACTATGAGGCCCTTCATGGCCTGTTCGGCCACCTTGTGGAGCTCGACCAGCTGCTGCAGCTGGTCGCTCAGGGGAACCGGATGTCCGGCCTCAGCATATTAAGACCAGAACACCTTTTCCGTCGAGCTCCCCTCCTTGGCTCGGTAGAACGCGGCAGCATCGGACACACTATGGGGCAGATCTGTGAATGCTCCTGGAGAGCTCCGAATTCGGGTAAGTAATAGATAATTCACTTTTACATGCTTGCTTTGCATGAAGGATGACTTACCCACCACTATCTTTTTTATCGCCTCAATCTCCTGCAGGGCCTTCTAGGCTTCGGCCTTAGCGGCTTTGGCACTCTCAAGAGCCAAGGCGAGTTCGGACTCTCGAGTCTTTGAGTCACGCTCCAAACTCTCGTGTTTTTCCACGAAAGCCCGGAGCTCTTGCCGCACCTCCGCCACCCGTGCCTCCTGCTTCTCTCGCTCGGTGCGCTCCGCAGCCGCACTTTTTTCGGCCTTGGACACCGCCTCCTTCAGGGTCGCCACCTCATTCGTGGCCCCTGCAATACTCACGTTATTCCTGTCATTTCTTGCAACCAAATCCTTTCTATAAGGTATTATTTTAATAAGGTATCACTTACCTTCCTTGTCCTCGAGCTGCTTCCTGGCATAGCTGAGCTCATTCTCGGACCGCTCGAGGCTCTGCTTCAATGCATTGACCTCCGCAGTCAGTGCGGCAGAGGTCAGGAGCGCAGCCTGCATTCCCATATTGACATGCTTATGTTAGACTCCTGCTTATATCTTTTTAGATCCTCAGTTCGGCTTTTCTTTTCGAACACCAAACTGAGCATCAAGGGCTACTGTCTATGCGTTAATATTCTTACATATCTTAAAAACTTACCTCAAAGCCTGAAAGAAGGCTGGTACAGGCTTCAGTCAGCCCGCCCTTGGCGGACTGAATTTTCTGAATCACCGCACTCATAACAGTGCGGTGCTCCTCGTTGATGGAGGCGCCATTGAGCGCCTCCAACAAATTATCCGGTGCCTCCGGCTGGACGAAGGTCACCGGTGTCGCAGTCTCACCCTTCTTACGAAGGGGCCGCCCACCGGACTCCGGAGCCACTAAAGGTTTCGGTGCGGAGTCCGGCCCAGGGCCGAAATCAGAACCCTTTGGGGGTTGATCCCCCTCGTGCCCAAAGTCTGGGAGGTTGCCTTGCGGCACCTCCAGGACCTCCTCCTCGTCCTGGCTGGGCCCCTTTTGGGACTCCACCGCGGCGTCGTCTGCATCACGGGGGGAGGAGGCGGTCGGAAGTGAAGTGCTATTCACATCCGACGAATCCAGGGAGCCGCTCGACGAAGCGGGGAGCTCGTCCTTGGGTGGGCTACATGGTTGTATTCGGCGTTAGAAGACATTACGTGACAAAGGAAAAATCATGAGTTATTCTGGAATCCAGACACTTACGATCTTGCCAGGGGCTTGGCCCTCGAGGGCCACTCCTCTTCGCCGTCGTCAGTGTTGGTGGAACAGTCCGGAGGAAGGGTCCTTCCCTTCTTGGACCCTCCGGCCTCCCCAGTTGGGGAGGCCTTCCTTTTCTTCTCTCCCCCCGCTGGGGGAGAAGCCTCCTTTTTCTCCTCCTTGTCTTCACGGGAGGAGTCCGCCTCGGAGTCATCGGACGATGAGTCCGATAACACCTGATGCCGGGAACTCTTTCGGGTTCCCGTGGCCTTCTTCTTGGCCTTCTTCTCCGGCACCACGTAAGGCGCCGGAGCCAGCAGCCCCGTTAATTGGGCGTCCGCTGGGTCTTCTAGCAAGGGAGCCGGACAGTTAACCTGCCCAGACTTCTTCTGCCAGGCCTGTCAAAGGTAGGGAGTTTAGATCCCGCATAGAGTCAAACTATGGAAAATAAGCGTCCCGTAAAGGGTAAAATAGCTTACCTCACCGGCTTGACGCTGTGAGCTAAATCCGCGATCTTCGGTAGCGGATGCGGGAGCCTCGGCGCCCTTGAACATCACCTTCCAGGCATCTTCGTACGTAGTGTCAAAGAGCCTGCTCAAGGTTTGGTGCTCTGCCGGATCAAACTCCCACAAGTTGAAGGCCCGTTGTTGGCACGGGAGGATCCGGCAGACGAGCATGACCTGGACCACCTTGACGAGCTTGATCTTCTTGTTCACAAGGTTTTGGACGCAGGTTTGGAGTCCGATCAGCTCTTCGAAGTCACCCCATGTCAGGCCCTTCTCTTTCCAGGAGGTGAGCCGTGTGGGGATGCCAGATCTAAATTTGGGGGCCGCTGCCCATTCAGGGTCACGCGGCTCGGTGATGTAGAACCACCCCGATTGCCACCCTTTGATGGTTTCCACGAAGGAGCCCTCGAGCCATATGACGTTGGGCATCTTGCCCACCATGGCGCCTCCGCACTCCGCCTGCCGGCCGCCCACTACCTTCGGCTTGACATTGAAGGTCTTTAGCCATAAGCCGAAGTGGGGCTTGATGCGGAGGAAGGCCTCGCACACAACGATAAACGCTGAGATGTTGAGGATGAAATTCAGGGCCAGATCATAGAAATCCAGGCTGTGGGAAGCCCAGTCCACGGAGGAAATGGGGAAGGAACACCACCCACTCATGGGGCCTGGGGGTGGGGACGAGCTGCCCCTCGTCTGGAAGCCGGTGCGCAATATCGTTGTGCAGGTATCCAGTTTTCCTCAACTTTTTGATGTGCCCCTCTGTGACGGAGGAGGCCATCCACTTGCCTCCCGCTTCGGACATGGCTGGGGAAGGTTGAGGCGAGATGTGCGGACTTGGGCGCTGGAGCTCGAGTGCGCGGAAATGGATAAGCAAAGGAGGAAGAAGGCGTATGTAAAAAGGTGGATCCTTATCCCCTTATATGGACGGACGATACTATGCGTCCCCACCAGCCTGGTAAAACTCGCTTATCTCCCAAGCGCCATAATCAATGGCGCGGTTGGATTACCCATGCCCGTATTGATGAGAATCTCGGAATAAGGGACACGATCTCTGCTTTGACAAGACGTGCCAAGGAAACCGCTTCGCTAAACGTGCTGAGGTGGAATAGTAAAACGACTCGAATAAAGGCTTGGCCGTGGTGTGATGTCACGCCACGAAATACGTCAGCAGATTGAATTTGTGTAAATATTATTCTCTCTACAGTGGTATGTGGAACTTATTTTGCAGAGCCGGACACTATCCTTGTGTTCAAAAATCTTCTATGAAGTATTCGGAGGACGAACCCGCCTTGCAATGCCGAAGACAAAATGCGCGCCGAACTCGTCGTCATTGAAGCCTGGTTCAGGGGCTAATGAGGGAGTCCTGGACTAGGGGGTGTCCAGATAGCCGAACTATCATCTTTGGCTTGACTCCTAGACTATGAAGATACAAGATTGAAGACTTCGTCCCGTGTCCGGATGGGACTTTCCTTAGCGTGGAAGGCAAGCTTGGCGATACGGATATGTAGATCTCCTACCATTGTAACCGATTCTGTGTAACCCTAGCCATCTCCGGTGTCTATATAAACCGGAGGGTTTAGTCCATAGGACGAACAACAATCATACCCTAGGCTAGCTTCTTTGATCTCGTGGTAGATCTACTCTTGTACTACCCATATCATCAATATTAATCAAGCAGGAGTAGGGTTTTACCTCCATCGAGAGGGCCCGAACCTGGGTAAAAATATCGTGTCCCTTGTCTCCTGTTACCATCCGCCTAGACGCAGAGGTCGGGACCCCCTACCCGAGATCCGTCGGTTTTGACACCGACAGTGGCCTTGCCACAAATACAATGTCAACTACATGATCATGCAAAGAGCAATATGATAATGATGAAACGTGTCATAATAAACGGAACGGTGGAAAGTTGCATGGCAATATATCTCGGAATGGCTAGGGAAATGCCATAATAGGTAGGTATGGTGGCTGTTTTGAGGAAGGTAAATAATGGGTGCATGATACCGGCGAAAGTTGCGCAGCATAATAGAGGCTAGCAAAGTGGAAGGGTGAGTGTGCGTATATCCATGGATTCACATTAGTCATAAAGAACTCATATACTCATTGCAAAAGTCTACTTGCCCTCGAAGCAAAGTACTACTACGCATGCTCCTAGGGAAAGGGTTGGTAGGAGTTAACCATCGCCCGATCCCGACCTCCACTCATAAGGAAGACAATTAAAAGAGCATCCCATGCAAAAAATTTGTCACATAACTTTTACCATACGTGCATGCAACGGGACTTGCCAACTTCAACAAAAGTATTTCTCAATTTCATAATTACCCAACTAGCATGACTCTAACATTACCACCTTTATATTTCAAAACAATTATCAAGCATCAAATTGATCCTAGTGTTTAATGCACTTTCTATGATTGTTTTTATTATACTCAACTTGGATGCTCATCATTGTAGGACCAAATTTAAAACCATAGAAAATACCATGCTATTCTAAGAGACTCTCAAAATAATATAAGTGAAGCATGAGAGATCAACAATTTCTTCAAAATTAAGCCACCGTTGTGCTCTAAAAGATATAAGTGAAGCACTAGAGCAAAAACTATCTAGCTCAAAAGATATAAGTGAAGCACATAGAGTGTTCTAATAAATTCTAATCAAGTGGGCTTCTCCCAAAAGGTGTGTACATCAAGGATGATTGTGGAAAACTAAAAAGCAAAGACTAATATCATACAAGACGCTCCAAGCAAAACACATATCATGTGCAAATAAAAATATAGCTCGAAGTAAAGTTACCGATAGACGAAGATGAAAGAGGGGATGCCTTCCCGGGCATCCCCAAGCTTAGGCTTTTGATTATCCTTGAATATCTTGGGGTTCCATGGGCATACCCAAGCTTAGGCTCTTGCCACTCCTTATTCCATAGTCCATCAAATCTTTACCCAAAACTTGAAAACTTCACAACACAAAACTCAACAGGAAATCTCATAAGCTCCGTTAGTGCAAGAAAGAAAAACCACCACATAAGGTACTGTAATGAACTCATTTTTATTTATATTGGTGTTAAACCTACTGTATTCCAACTTCTCTATGGTTCATACCTTACATACTAGCCATAGATGCATCAAAATAAGCAAACAACACACAAAAAACAGAATCTGTCAAAAACAGAACAGTCTGTAGCAATCTGTAACTCTCGAATACTTCTGAAACTCTAAAAATCCTACCAAAATAGGAAGTCCTGGGTAATTTGTCTATTGATTTACATCAAAAATAATAAACGCTAAAACACATTTCTGTGAATTACTAAAATTATTTTCATGCGCACAAAGTTTCTGTTTTTTAGCAGAATCAAATTAACTATTACCATAGGTTATCCTATAGGTTCTACTTGGCACAAACACTACTTAAAACATAAAAACACATCTAAACCAAAGGTAGATGAAAAATTTATTACTAAACAGAAACAAAAACAAAAAACAAAAATAAAACTGAGTTGCCTCTTGATACGTCTCCAATGTATCTATAATTTTTGATTGTTCCATGCTATTATATTACCTCTTTTGGATGTTTATGGGCTTTATTTT
Source organism: Triticum aestivum (assembly GCF_018294505.1). NCBI lineage: Eukaryota > Viridiplantae > Streptophyta > Magnoliopsida > Poales > Poaceae > Triticum > Triticum aestivum. The sequence goes on along the minus strand of NC_057795.1, from coordinate 151,082,308 downwards.
ACACATTTACATCATTTTTGGCACTAACCTACTAACCGGAGGCCCAGCCTGTATTGCTGTTTTTTTGCCTATTTCAGTATTTCGAAGAAAAGGAATATCAAACGGAGTCCAAACGGAATGAAACCTTCGGGAGCGTGATTTTTAGAACAAACGTGATCCAGAGGACTTGGAGTGCAAGCCAAGAAGCAGCCGAGGCAGCCACGAGGTTGGAGGGCACGCCCACCCCTGCAGGGCGTGCCCCCTATCTCGTGGCCCCTCGGGCGGCCACCGGCCTACTTCTTCCTCCTATACATACCCACGTACCCCGAAAACATCCAGGGAGCCAACGAAAAACAATTTCCACTGTCGTAACCTTCTGTATCCGCGAGATCCCATCTTGGAGCCTTCGCCGGTGCTCCGCCGGAGGGGGAATCGACCATGGATCTACATCAACACCATAGCCCCTCCGATGAGTTGTGAGTAGTTTACCACAGACCTTCGGGTCCATAGTTATTAGCTAGATGGCTTCTTCTCTCTTTTTGGATCTCAATACCATGTTCTCCCACTCTCTTGTGGAGATCTATTTGATGTAACTCTTTTTATGGTGTGTTTGTCGAGATCCAATGAATTGTGGGTTTATGATCAAGTTTATCTATGAGAAATATTTGAATCTCCTCTGAATTTTTTTATGTACGATTGAGTTATCTTTGCAAGTCTCTTCGAATTATCAGTTTGGTTTGGCCTTCTAGATTGATCTTTCTTGTCATGGGAGAAGTGCTTAGCTTTGGGTTCAATCTTGCGGTGTCCTTTCCCAGTGACAGCAGGGGCAGCAAGGCACGTATTGTATTGTTGCCATCGAGGATAAAAAGATGGGGTTTATATCATATTGCTTGAGTTTATCCCTCTACATCATGTCATCTTTCTTAATGTGTTACTCTGTTCTTATGAACTTAATACTCTAAATGCATGCTGGATAGCGGTCGATGTGTGGAGTAATAGTAGTAGATGCAGGCAGGAGTCGGTCTACTTGTCACGTACGTGATTCCTATATACATGATCATGCCTAGATAATCTCATAATTATTCGCTTTTCTATCAACTAGTAAAGTGGCCCGCACATACGTGCGGGCTTGTATGTAATAAAGTTTGGTTAAAAGAATGTAACCTTTGGTAGTTCTCTTGGTTGGCTGTGATGTGGTTAATTTATGATAAAAGGAATTCCCTTCCATGTTTGGAAGAATATCGAGAAGGCACATCCGCTCGAATAGTTGAAGATTGTCATGTCTCCAGGTGATCATATTTTTGGTGTTGTTATGACTTGTCATGAAATTTGAGCTTATCTTGCCTTGGTCCATCATGTCGTGGTAGATTTGTTCATGTTAAATATATAGTTGTTTTGCAGAGAAGTTCCATGCTCATTAATTTTGAGTCCAAATATGAATCGTTGGCATCGGTTATGTTTTTTATATTCGTATGGTTATGTATTTTATTGGGCATGTGCACTGTACTTTTTCTTGATCATGTACACTGTATGTAATCCTGGCTAACATGTAGGAAATGTTGTGTTTATTTTCCAGCAAAAAAATCTTGTGTTTGCTTTAAATAATATTTTCTTTAGTTGTGCTTTAGCCCAACAGTGTACGGAGATGTTTAAACACAATGCTCACACATTTTATCTCTCGCTCAGACCGTACCTTCACATGTGAGCATGTTGCTCTTGCACCGCTAAAAGAGACGTATTGTTGTTGCTTCCCTACAAATAAAAAATCTTACTCTTGCCCGATCCCTTTTCTCCTTTCCTTCTTCTCTCCGCTCGCTCATTCCAAAATTCATACGAGCGGATGAGATCCGACTGGTAACTCAGCTACCATCAGTTTGCTCTCTTCATTTCTTCTCTTTAGCTTGCTCGTCCTCGACTGAGGCACCTCCCAGCTCGACTCGCAGGTGATGTGGGCTTGGATCTTGTCTTCCGCTGCCAGCTTGAATCCATCTTGAGCGTGAGGATGGCGGCAGCGTTGTCTTCCCCTAGCGCGCGAGTCGGACGCATCGTCGTTGTTCCCAGTCGAGGCAGACCGACACATCGTTGTCATCCTCCACATTGGCAACTTTCTTCGACCTACAGGTTCCCCCTTTCTCCTTTTCCTGATTGCCCTTTTTTTATTAACCTTTTATTATGTTTGTACGATTGTATATACCAATATAATGTGATTAAGGTACTACCTGTTAGTGGAGAATATTTATTTTCTTATGCCCCTACACTTTTTTCCAGGTTTGGACCGTAATCGGCAGTATTAGCCCCCCTTACCCCAATTCATATTTAACATGTATAAATAATAAACCTTACCCCAATTCATATTGAACAAATATATGTATTAATCAGTGTAATTGTGTAACTCTAGTTTAATATTTCCTAAAGACAAAATTGTATTTATAATAACAGGGTAGTAAAATAGGTCTGACCGCATTGTACATACAAATTATAATGATGCACAAATGCTCTTTATATTGTGTTGTACTATATATTAAGCCACAAATATCAGAAAATATAGTGTACATGTTTAGAATTGATTAACTATTTCCTTCAAATGTTGTTGCATGTGTCCAGTACTTACACAGAGCATGGACCATATTTGTCCTGCCATATAATGTCAGCATTGGTATGCTATTAATTTGTATTTTGAAGATAGTTTGTAGTGTACAAATTTTTCATGTACCTATTCTTATCTAAGAATCATACTAAAAGTGTTTTTGTTTTTCCATACCTTTAAAATATTTCAGTATAGACAATGTTCTTGAACACATCCTCCTCTTTGCTATCTTCATCATTTACCACTACACATTGTCCATATCTTCTTGTGAATCTTGATAATGCTACATATAGCTATCCATTTGTGAACACTTGTTTAGGCAGATATAGTCCTACCTTTAGTTCTGTCTAGCGCCTCAAAGCATATCTTGTTTGCCATTGGACCTTCATCCCATAGTATAAGTGATGTCTTTTTTAGTAGGTCAAGTGGGAACCTTAACATGTTGACTCTTCTGCAAGGATAGGGGGATGTGGAACCTCGAGTGTGCTCCCTATAGAAGCAGCTCTGCAATATGAGATGACATCACTGCTAGTACTATCTTTCCTTCGGAACACAACTTTGCTGTGATTGCCTTCGTAGGTATGTCATACAGATCCCGCCATAGCCGTCCACAAATATATTATTTCCCAAATTTTTGTTCATTGATTCCATTACTGAATTAAACACATGTAGTTGTTGAGAGTTCATATTGCCAAAGATCCTGGAATGATGTTCTTTTATTCCTCTTTGTTATAATTCATCTCTTCATTGTGCAGTCTGTTTCCAAGTTCCTTTATCTGAGAAGAATTCGAATGTTGTATTCCGGGGTATTCCTTAAATGTCTGTCCAGCTTGTCTCATGAGCTTATCTACTTTCACCAAGGCGTATCCTTGCTTTTGTGTATCTGTTAGTCAAAGTGTAGGATAGTTCAAGAGTCTTCTCTACCTATACTCCATGTGTTTGCTTAGAACTTCTCAGCATGTCCCCCACAATATTTTTGGGCTTGTGACTTCAGTGGCATAAGAATTTTGAACAGTTGTCTTAGCTGGTAGCCAATCACCCAGTCTGATGCCCCATTTATGCACTCAATCCACTCTGTCGTTGAAATCCTAGTGCTTCGCAAGCAAATATGTATGAAGTGTGGACAACTCCATTTACGGTTCCTTTTGAAAGACATGCATCCTTTGTGGGCGTTAAGTAGCATTCTCATGTAGTATTTTTCACCATTTGTTGTATGAGCATAATATATCCTTCCAACGGATCTTCCTTTCTTTGTTTTGCCCCACTTTTTCTCTTTTTCCTTCCATACCTATTTTAACGGGAACTCTGCATATGTTAATTCTCTTGCTTCACAGGATCTTGTTTGTCTCCATCCACCGTGTAAATTTTGTTATCCCCACTCTTTCTTACCTTATGATGTTTGTTAAATCTGTATAATCAGTTAAAATGATTTGTTGCTCATTCTCCAGGTGGAAACGCAACCTTTTGATGCAGAGATCTTGAAAGTGCATTTTGAACTGAAATAGTCTTCAGCACGCATCATTGCGTGATATGTACGTGTACTTGAGGAACCTATTGATCTTATTGTTTTCTATTAGCATTGTTGCTTGGTTATCACCTTTAGTTATATATATTTTAAAGGTATTTTATCGATAGAGACCTGTTGCATACCTTAACTTGTGTGTGCTTGATATTTCCCACTTCTATATGTATCTTCTATCATCTCGTCTGGTAAACAACTTACGGTCTACCAAAATTCCATGACGTTATCCTATCTCCTGTGTCACGGATAGCGCGTATCTTCTGGCTGTGTGCAATACTTAAGAAAGAAATAATTAATCAAAGAAAATAATAATGTATATTCTAGAGATCGACCATATGTTGTACTACTTGTAGAAATAGATTGTGCCTGTTACGTACTTACCGGTGCATTGCTCAGTCAGATGGGCGCACGTAGGACAGTAGGGGCGCGAAAATATCTAATTACCTGATGCTGAGCCTGCATGAATGACTGGATCACATCAACATAACCTGTTGATGTTGAGTCGGGATGCATAATGCCGATGCGTGGATGTTATCTTGCCTCTAAGAAGAGTTTGGTCGGAAAATTTCTAACATTTCTCACCCCAATTAGTAACACTGACAACCCTATCTTGAGTTCTGGATGATGGCATCGCATTTTCCTGCTCCATTACTGACGTATTGCACTGCAAGCAAATTCAGAGGAAGCCATTGCCCGTTGATGGTGCAGCTAAAAAAGACACAATATATAATTTGGTGTATCATGCTCGAGTAAGTTGTTCCTATATATCACACATCAATCTGATTACTATCATATACTGCACTATTGTGTTGGACAGAAGGAAGTAACCAAGGGCTTTGAGCTCTACCAGTGGAGATGGGGATGAGGACGATGTCCAAGACGGCACCTGATCTGGACCAATCCACCTCTAGTGTTGGTGCCCTACCACCATGAGAGCGGTCAGCAGCAGTCTTCGCCATCCTCGCGCTCAGTACGGCCTAGTCAATGCATGTTTACCTTGGATATTTTCTATAACTTGGATACTAAATATCACATAGATATTACCTGATTTCTACTTGGACAAATCGGTCTCTCAAACAGCTAACGAATGAATGTAGTGCATCTTAGAAAAATAAATCAAATAATTGTGGTTGATGATGAGGCACTAATGGCGAAGCCGTCGCGGGGTGAGAGTCGTGGAATCAACATACCCCAGCCTCTCTATTGATCAAAGGATTGATTGGACTAAACATCCACGTATATAGCTAGCAGCAAATCAGATTGATTCCTCCTGTGCGTAGCTAGCAAGGCTACCTAGCTGATTGATTTTCGGCCAGCCGGAAATGCGCACACACACGAAACATGCTGTAGCTAATGGCTTCAACAGCAACCGTAAACAACAATCATCAAAGCAGATTGATTCCTCCTGCCATGCTTAGCTAGCTGATTAATTGATTTGCAGCCGGCCAGAAACGCATCTGCACGCAAAATTAGCTTTAGCTCATGGATCCACCAACAATACTTCTGGCGAAGCGAGGAAGAAAATAACAATAAATTAATCTCTACAGGGCCAATAAATAGAGCAGTAAGGAACTGAAGGAGAATTGGGGATTGTTCGAGCTAGAAGAATTAAGGACAGGTCGATGACGGCTGCTGCAACAGCGTACGGGGGAGAAAGACCTTGTGTTTTTTTGGACGTGGCCAAGATAACTTATTAAGGGCATTGGTGGGTAATATTTTAGATCTTTTAATCCATTGGTTGTGCTTACCTAATGTGTTTAAATTGATGGCTAGATGTTTCTAATTATTATGGGATTTTCTAGCTTAATTTTCTTTTTTCTGGTAAGCCCGTAAAGCACTTTTTATCTTTACCTAATAATAAAGCAAATTGGATTTTTTTCGTCGGTCATAACATTTTTTAGAAAAGTCCCTCTCTTTCAGAGAATTCAACCCGCAGTCCTGTTTTAAGTTAAAACGAATTTTTTTTCATATTTTACACAAAAGTCCATGTATTTTGTTGAAATCAACCCGCAGTCCGGATTTAAGTCACACCCGAACCATTATTTTACATTTTTCGAAACCCCCCCCCCGGATGTTTTAGGTAATTCATCCGCGGATCATATTTAAGTCAAACAATATTTTTTTAAATTATCCATATCTTTTAAACCGTAACTCCGATTTGAACATGTTATATATGAAATTTGATTAGAAAAATATGTAGAATATGAATATGAGATTATTTTCACCTGTTAAGTATTTTTAAATATTATTTTGGAATATATTTAAGTCAAATAAATAATTTTCTAAATTATCCGTATCTTTTAAACCGTAACTTCGATTTTAACATATTATATATGAAATTTTATTAGAATAATGTGTGGAATCTAAATATGATGTTAATTTTACATGTTAAATATTTTTTAAATATCGTTTTGGGAGTAAACTTATAATTTATAGCGTAAGATCTGTTTTCCTTTCGTACCGGCGGTGACCCGGATTGCAAATAAACACCCCACTATAACAATATAGAGAAAATAAAACATCGATAACTACACATGCATACCTCTGAAAAATGTCACAGGGGAAAACAACAGATTTCTCATCGCAAGAGTGAGAGAGAGAGAGAGAGGGAGAGAGAGACGCCTTAGGATTAAACATATTCAAACACATTTTTTTTGTTTTGTGTGAACACCGAGGCTATCACCGGCGAGGGTGAGAAGGAGGATAAACGGCAATACAAATATGATGCCTCCCAAAAATAAAGGAGATGTACCTATTGTGGTCTTGGGTGATGGTTGTTGGGTTAAGAGTGTGTGTTATGTTTTCTCTCCTGTTGCAACGCACGGGCTCTTTTGCTAGTATATGAATAGATTGCTTGACATTAATTTGTTCACCCACCGTAATACTTATACTATCTTGAGAGAAGCCACTAGTGAAACCTATGGCCCCCGAGTCTATTTTTTATCATATATGCTTTCAATTTACTTTTATTTGCATCTTTACTTTTCCAATCTATATTATAAAATACCAAAAATATATTTATCTTATCATACCAACTCTACCAGATCTCACTTTCGCAAGTGGATGTGAAGGGATTGACAACCCCTTTATTGCGTTGGTTGCGAGTTCTTTGTTTGTTTGTGTAGGTGCGTGGGACTTCTGAAGAGCCTCCTACTGGATTGATACCTTTGTTCTGAAAAACCGAGGGAAATACTTACGCTACTAATCACCCTTTCCTCTTCAAGGAAAACCAACGCAAGCTCAAGATGTAGCAAGAAGGATTTCTGGCACTGTTGCCGGGGAGGTCTTCGCTCAAGTCAAGACATACCAAGTACCCATCACAAACTCATCTCCCTCGCATTTACATTATTTGCCATTTGCCTCTCGTTTTCCTCTCCCCCACTTCACCCTTGCCGTTTTATTCGCCCTCTCTTTCCCAATCTCCTCTCTTTTTCGTTTGCCTTTTTCCATTGCTCGTGTGTTAGATCGTTTACCTTGTCTTAATGGCTAGTTCCTTATTCGCTCCTATGTCTCCCGAGTTTGAAGTTCTTCACTTCAAGCAAAGGCAAGAAGAAAACTTAAAAAGATGCTTGGTATAGGATGATGGAATCTTATCGCAATTGCACCCTAGAGGTGAATTTTAGAATTCTACTTCGCAATTTTTATGTTGGGCTAAATATGTCGCATAGACAACTCTTGGATTGCATTGCCAAGGGAAATTTTATTGAAATTGATCCTACTATTGCGCATGAAATTATAGAGGGAATAGTGGGAACACTACCTCAAAAAGGGGGATCACATCCTACCCAAGAAGAAACACAAGCGTTTGGAAAGATTTGCGAAGTAACAAAAATATTACAAAAGTCTCTTGAGCCTCTTAAAAGTGTTAGCGGAAATCTTCACCGCATGAATATGTTGATTACTCTTTGCAATAAGCGGTTGGATTCTTTAGATTAAAAAATTTCCGAGTATGAAGGGAAACGTAAAGAACCTCCCGGATTCGAGCATGACTCCACTAAAAAACAGAAAATCAAAGATGGCACTACTTAGATCTATCCTCGCTTTTATGCCTAGATAGGGACATTAAACGATAGCGCTAGTTGGGAGGCAACCCAATTTTATTTGTGTTTTTTGTTTTTGTTTTTGTCTAGTACTAAATTTTGCATTTACCGTCTGTTTAGATGTGTTTTTATGTTTTAATTAGTGGTTGTGCCAAGTAGAACCTATAGGATAACCTATGGTGATAGTTAATTTGATTCTGCTGAAAAACAGAAACTTTGCGCGCATGAAATTAGTTTTGTTAAATAACAGAAACGTGCTTTTGCGTTGATTCTTTTTGTTGATGATCAATAGACAAATTTCCCAGGACTTCCTATTTTGGTAGGATTTTTAGAGTTCCAGAAGTTTGTGTTAGTTACAGATTGCTACAGACTGTTCTGTTTTTGACAGATTCTGTTCTTCGTGTGTTGTTTGCTTATTTTGATGCATCTATGGCTAGGATTAAGTGGCATGAACCATAGAGAATTTGAAATACAGTAGGTTTAACACCAATATAAATAAAGAACGAGTTCATTACAGTACTTTATGTGGTGATTTTGCTTTTTTTCACTAACGGAGCTTATGAGATTTCCTGTTGAGTTTTGTGTTGTGAAGTTTTCAAGTTTTGGGTAAAGATTTGATGGACTATGGAATAAGAAGTGGCAAAAGCCTAAGCTTGGGGATGCCAATGGCACCCCAAGATATTCAAGAATCAAAAGCCTAAGCTTGGGGATGCCCCCGGAAGGCATCCCCTCTTTCGTCTTCGTTCATTGGTATCTTTATTTGGAGCTATATTTTTATTCGCCACATGATATGTGTTTTGCTTGGAGCGTCGTGTATGATATAGTATTTGCTTTTTAATTTACCACAATCATTCTTGCTGTCAACACCTTTTGGGACAAGCCCACTTGATTGAAATTTATTAGAATACTCTATGTGCTTCACTTATATCTTTTGAGCTAGATAGTTTTTGCTCTAGTGCTTCACTTATATCTTTTAGAGCACGGCGGTGGCTTAATTTTGTAGAAATTGCTAGTCTCTCATGCTTCACTTATATTATTTTGAGAGTTTTTTATAACAGCATGGTATTTGCTATGGTTATAAAATTGGTCCTAGAATGGTAGGCATCCAAGTTGGGTATAATAAAAACTATCGTAGGAAGTGAATTGGATGCTATGATCAATTTGATACTTGATAATTGTTTTGAGATATAGAGGTGGTGATATTAAAGTCATGCTAGTTGGGTGATTATGAATTTAAAGAATGCCTGTGTTGAAGTTAGCAAGTCCCGTAGCATGCACGTATGGTTAAAGTTGTGTAACAAATTTGAAACATGAAGTGTACCTGGATTGTGCATCCTTATGAGTGGCGGTCGGGGACGAGCGATGGTCTTTTCCTACCAATATATCCCTCTAGGAGAATGCGCGTAGTGCTTGGTTTTTGATGACTTCTAAATTTTTGCAATAATTATATGAGTTCTTTTGACTAATGTTGAGTCCATGGATTATACGCACTTTTACCTTTCCACCATTGCTAGCCTCTTCGGTATCGTGCATTGCCCTTTCTCACCTTGAGAGTTGGTGCAAACTTTGCCGGTGCATCCAAACCCCGTGATATGATACGCTCTATCACACATAAACCTCCTTATATCTTCCTCAAAACAGCCACCATACCTACCTATTATGGCATTTTCATAGCCATTTCGAGATATATTGCCATGCAACTTTCCACCGTTCCGTTTATCATCATGACATGCATTACTTTTGTCACATTGCCATTGCATGATCGTGTACTTGACATCGTATTTGTGGCAAAGACACCATTCATAATTTTTCATACATGTCACTTGATTCATTGCACCATCCCGGTACACCGCCAGAGGCATTCATATAGAGTCATATCTTGTTGTAGTTTTGAGTTGTAATTCATATGTTGTAAATCAATAAAAGTGTGATGATCATCTTTATTAGAGCATTGTCCCCAAAAAAGAAAAAAAAAGAAAGGCCAAAAAAAAGGAAAGGCCGAAGAAAAAAACAAAAAAAAGAAAAAAAAGAAAAAAAAAACAAAAAAACAAAAAAAGGGGCAATGTTACTATCTCTTTTTCCACACTCGTGCTTCAAAGTAGCACCATGTCCTTCATATAGCGAGTCTCATATATTGTGCTTCAAAGTAGCACCATGTTCTTCATATAGTGAGTCTCATATGTTTTCACTAGTAGGAATTTTTTATTATAGAACTTGGCTTGTATATTCCTACGATGGGCTTCCTCAAATCCCTAGGTCTTCATGAGGAAGCAAGTTGGATGCACACCCACTAGTTTCTTTTGTTGAGCTTTCATTCATTTATAGCTCTAGTGCATCCGTCGCATGGCAATCCCTACTCCTCATGTTGACATCAATTGATGGGCATCTCCATAGCCCGTTGATTATCCTCGTTAATGTGAGACTTTCTCCATTTTTATCTTCTCCACACAATCCCCATCATCATATTCTATTCCACCCATAGTGCTATATCCAGGGCTCACGCTCATGTATTGCGTGAAAGTTGAAAAAGTTTGATGTTATTTAAGTACGAAACAATTGCTTGGCTTGTCATTGGGGGTGTAGAATTTGGGAACATTTTTATGTGACGAAAATGAAGCATAGCCTAACTATATGATTTTGTAGGGATGAACTTTCTTTAGCCATGTTATTTTGAGAAGACGTGATTGCTTTGACTAGTATGCTTGAAGTATTACTATTTCTTTTGTCAATATGAACTTTTATTTTTAATCATTTAGATCTGAACATTCATGCCACAATAAAGAAAATTACATTGAGAATTATGCTAAGTAGCATTCCACATCAAAAATTCTATTTTTATCATTTACCTACTCGAGAACGAGCGGGAATTAAGCTTGGGGATGCTTGATACGTCTCCAACGTATCTATACTTTTTGATTGTTCCATGCTATTATATTACCCCTTTTGGATGTTTATGGGCTTTATTTTACACATTTATATCATTTTTGAGACTAACCTACTAACCGGAGGCCCAACCCGTATTGCTGTTTTTTTGCCTAATTCAGTATTTTGAAGAAAAGGAATATCAAACGGAGTCCAAACGGAATGAAACCTTCGGGAGTGTGATTTTTGGAACAAATGTGATCCAGAGGACTTGGAGTGCAAGCCAAGAAGCAGCCGAGGCGGCCACGAGGGTGGAGGGTGTGCCCACCCCTACAAGGCGCGCCCCCCTATCTCGTGGGCCCCTCGGGCGGCCACCGGCCTACTTCTTCCTCCTATATATACCCACGTACCCTGAAAACATCCAGGGAGCCAACGAAAAACAATTTCCACCGCCGTAACCTTCTGTATCCGCGAGATCCCATCTTCGAGCCTTCGCCTGCGCTCCACCGGAGGGGGAATTGACCATGGAGGGCTTCTACATCAACACCATAGCCCTCCGATGAGTTGTGAGTAGTTTACCACAGACCTTCAGGTCCATAGTTATTAGCTATATGGCTTCTTCTCTCTTTTTGGATCTCAATACCATGTTCTCCCCTCTCTTGTGGAGATCTATTCGATGTAACTCTTTTTGCGGTGTGTTTGTCGAGATCCGATGAATTGTGGGTTTATGATCAAGTTTATCTATGAGAAATATTTGAATCTCCTCTGAATTCTTTTATGTATGATTGAGTTATCTTTGCAAGTCTCTTTGAATTATTAGTTTGGTTTGGCCTACTAGATTGATCTTTCTTGCCATGGGAGAAGTGCTTAGCTTTGGGTTCAATCTTGCGGTGTCCTTTCCCAGTGACAGCAGGGGTAGCAAGGCACGTATTGTATTGTTGCCATCGAGGATAAAAAGATGGGGTTTATATCATATTGCTTGAGTTTATCCCTCTACATCATGTCATCTTTCTTAATGCGTTACTCTGTTCTTATGAACTTAATACTCTAGATGCATGCTGGATAGCGGTCGATGTGTGGAGTAATAGTAGTAGATGCAGGCAGGAGTCGGTCTACTTGTCACGGACATGATGCCTATATACATGATCATGCCTAGATAATCTCATAATTATTCGCTTTTCTATCAATTGCTCGAAAGTAATTTCTTCACCCACCGTAATACTTATGCTATCTTGAGATAAGCCACTAGTGAAACATATGACCCCCGGTCTATCTTTTATCATATATGCTTTCAATCTACTTTTATTTGCATCTTTACTTTTCGAATCTATATTATAAAATACCAAAAATATATTTATCTTATCATACTAACTCTACCAGATCTCACTTTTGCAAGTGGCTATGAAGGGATTGACAACCCCTTTATTGCGTTGGTTGCGAGTTCTTTGTTTGTTTGTGTAGGTGCGTGGGACTTCTGAGGAGCCGCCTATTGGATTGATACCTTGGTTCTCAAAAACTGAGGGAAATACTTACGCTACTATTGCTGCATCACCCTTTCCTCTTCAAGGAAAACCAACGCAAGCTCAAGATGTAGCACCTCCCAACTAGCGCTATCGTTTAACGCCCCTAGCTAGGCATAAAAGCGAGGATAGATCTAAGTGGTGCCATCTTTGGCACTCAATTCATAAGTAGCTCGCATGATATATTCATAAGGTAATTTGACTTTCTTTCTTGGAAAGTGCTCCATGCCTTTCCTTAATGGAAATTGGAACCTAATATTCCCTTCATTCATATCAATAATTGCACCACTCGTTCTAAGAAAAGGTCTACCAAGAATAATAGGACAAGAAAGATTGCAATCTATATCAAGAACGATAAAATCTACGGGCACATAGTTCCTATTTGCAACAATAAGAACATCATTGATTCTTCCCATAGGCTTTTTAATGGTTGAATCCGCAAGGTGCAAATTTAAAGAGCAATCATCAAGATCATGGAAACCTAGAATATCACATAAAGTTTTCGGAATCGTGGAAACACTAGCATCCAAATCACACAAAGCATAACACTCATGATCTTTAATTTTAATCTTTATAGTAGGTTCCCACTCATCATAAAGTTTTCTAGGTATAGAAACTTCCAAATTAAGTTTTTCATCATAAGATTGCATCAAGGCATCAACAATATGTTTGGTAAAAGCTTTATTTTGACTATAAGCATGATGAGAATTCAACACGGATTGCAACAAGGAAATACAATCTACTAAAGAACAATTATCATAATTAAAATCCTTGAAATCCAAGATAGTAGGTTCAATGCTATTTAAAGTCTTGAGCTCTCCAATCCCAGTTTACCAAATTTAGCATCAAGATCTAAGAACTCCGAATCATTGGGACGCCTTTTAACTAAAGTTGACTCATCTCCAGTCCCATCATTATCAAGATTCATATTGCAAAACAAGGATCTAATAGGGGACACATCAATAACTTTTAGATCTTCATCATTATTTTCATCTAACTTTTCTGGTTTGGCAGCCATCTTATTGACAAAGGTAGCTTGCTTATCAGAAATTTGGGCTATAGGATTTGCAAGCCGAGTAATTTGAGAGTTCAAACCATAAAATTCTTTAGACATATCATCAAGATCTTTGTTCATAAACCCCATACAACTTTTTTGTTCTTTAAGCTCCTTTCTGAAGAAATTATTATGCTCAAATTGTAAAGTCATAAAACTTCTAATGTTTGATTCAATCTCTTCCAACCTTCTAAGATGAAGGTCGGTGTTCTTAGGCAAAGCCATAAGGGCAAACATGCACACAAGAAGACAAGCAAAAGAGAGAGGAGATTGGGAAAGAGAGGGCAAATAAAACGACAAGGGTGAAGTGGAGGAGAGGAAAACGAGAGGCAAATGGCAAATAATGTAAATGCGAGGGAGATGAGTTTGTGATGTGTACTTGGTATGTCTTGACTTGAGCGAAGACCTCCCTGGCAACGGCGCCAGAAATCCTTCTTGCTACGTCTTGAGCTTGCGTTGGTTTTCCTTGAAGAAGAAAGGGTGATGCAGCAATAGTAGCGTAAGTATTTCCCTCAGTTTTTGAGAACCAAGGTATCAATCCAGTAGGCGGCTCCTCAGAAGTCCCACGCACCTACACAAACAGACAAAGAACTCGCAACCAACGCAATAAAGGGGTTGTCAATCCCTTCATAGCCACTTGCGAAAGTGAGATCTGGTAGAGTTAGTATGATAAGATAAATATATTTTTGGTATTTTATAATATAGATTCGAAAAGTAAAGATGCAAATAAAAGTAGATTGAAAGCTTATACTGTAGGGGAACGTAGTAATTTCAAAAAATTTCCTACGCACACGCAAGATCATGGTGATGGCATAGCAACGAGAGGGGAGAGTGTTCGTCCACGTACCCTCGTAGACCGTAACCGGAAGCGTTAGCACAACGCGGTTGATGTAGTCGTACGTCTTCACGATCCGACCGATCCAAGCACCGAACGTACGGGGCCTCCGAGTTCAGCACACGTTCAGCTCGATGACGATCTCCGGCCTCCGATCCAGCGAAGCTCCAGAGATGAGTTCCGTCAGCACGACGGCGTGGTGACGATGATGATGTTCTACCAGCGCAGGGCTTCGCCTAAACTCCGCAACGATATGACCGAGGTGGAATACGGTGGAGGGGGGCACCGCACACGGCTAAGGAACGATCCGTAGATCAACTTGTGTGTCTATGGGGTGCCCCCCGCCCCCGTATATAAAGGAGCAAGGGGAGGAGGGCTGGCCAAGGAGGAGGAGGCGCGCCCAAAGGGGGGAATCCTACTCCAAGTAGGATTCCCCCCTCTTTCCAAGTCCTACTAGGAGAAGGGAAGGAAGGGGAGAAGAAGGAGAAGGAAGGAGAGGGAGGAGAAGAAGGAAAGGGGGGCCGGCCCCCTAGTCCAATTCGGTTTGGGCTAGGGGGGCCGCGCGCCCTACCTCCTCTCTTCTACCACTTGGCCCATGAGGCCCAATGCTTCTTCCTCGTATTCCCGTAACTCCCCGGTACCCCCAAAAATACCCGAATCACTCGGAACCTTTCCGAACTCCGAATATAGTCGTCCAATATATCGATCTTTACGTCTCGACCATTTCGAGACTCCTCGTCATGTCCCCGATCTCATCTGGGACTCCGAACTCCTTCGGTACATCAAAACTCATAAACTCATAATAAAACTGTCATCGAAACCTTAAGCGTGCGGACCCTACGGGTTCGAGAACTATGTAGACATGACCGAAACACGTTTCCGGTCAATAACAAATAGCGGGACCTGGATGCCCATATTGGCTCCCACATATTCTACGAAGATCTTTATCGGTCAAACCGCATAACAACATACGTTGTTCCCTTTGTCATCGGTATGTTACTTGCCCGAGATTCGATCGTCGGTATCCAATACCTAGTTCAATCTCGTTCCCGGCAAGTCTCTTTACTCGTTCCGTAATACATCATCCCGCAACTAACTCATTAGTTACAATGCTTGCAAGGCTTAAGTGATGTGTATTACCCAGAGGGCCCAGAGATACCTCTCCGACAATCAGAGTGACAAAACCTAATCTCGAAATACGCCAACCCAACATGTACCTTCGGAGACACCTATAGAGCACCTTTATAATCACCCAGTTACGTTGTGACGTTTGGTAGCACACAAAGTGTGTTGGGGAACGTAGCAGAAAATCAAAATTTTCCTACGTGTCATCACGTGAGACGGACTAGTCATCATCGGTGAACATCTTCATGTTGATCGTATCTACCATATGACTCATGCTCGACCTTTCGGTCTCCGTGTTCCGAGGCCATGTCTGTACATGCTAGGCTCGTCAAGTTAACCCTAAGTGTTTCGCGTGTGTAAATCTGTCTTACACCCGTTGTATGTGAATGTAAGAATCCATCACACCCGATCATCACGTGGTGCTTAGAAGCAACGAACTTTAGCAACGGTGCACAGTTAGGGGAGAACACTTCTTGAAATTGTTGTAAGGGATCATCTTATTTACTACCGTCGTTCTAAGTAAACAAGATGCATAAACATGATAAACATCACATGCAATCAAATAGTGACATGATATGGCCAATATCATTTTGCTCCTTTCGATCTCCATCTTCGGGGCTCCATGATCATCATCGTCACCGGCATGACACCATGATCTCCATCATCATGATCTCCATCATCGTGTCTTCATGAAGTTGTCTCGCCAACTATTACTTCTACTACTATGGCTACCGGTTAGCAATAAAGTAAAGTAATTACAGCTCGTTGTTCAATGACACGCAGGTCATACAATAAATTAAGACAACTCCTATGGCTCCTGCCGGTTGTCATACTCATCGACATGCAAGTCGTGAATCCTATTACAAGAACATGATCAATCTCATACATCACATATCATTCATCACATTCTTCTTGTCCATATCACATCACAAAGCATACCCTGCAAAAA
Organism: Triticum aestivum; assembly: GCF_018294505.1. NCBI lineage: Eukaryota > Viridiplantae > Streptophyta > Magnoliopsida > Poales > Poaceae > Triticum > Triticum aestivum. Next base: position 151,065,835 of record NC_057795.1, on the reverse strand, counting down.
CAAGTTAGACGTCCTCTAATTGTTGTTTGCATGTTTTACGTGGCTGCTATGGGTTTCTAGCAAGAAAGTTTCTTAGCTACGCAAAACCACAACGTGATATGTCAATTGCTATTTACCCTTCATAAGGACCCTTTTCATCGAATCCGTTCCGACTAAAGTGGGAGAGACTGGCACCCGCTAGCCACCTTATGCAACAAGTGCATGTCAGTCGGTGGAACCTGTCTCACGTAAGAGTACGTGTAAGGTCGGTCCGGGCCGCTTCATCCCATGATGCCACCGAATCAAGATTGGACTAGTAACGGTAAGCATATTGAACAACATCAATGCCCACAACTACTTTGTGTTCTACTCGTGCAAAGAATCTACGCATAGACCTAGCTCATGATGCCACTGTTGGGGAACGTAGCAGAAAATCAAAATTTTCCTACGTGTCAGCAAGATCTATCTATGGAGAAACCAGCAACGAGGGGAAGGAGAGTGCATCTACATACCCTTGTAGATCGCTAAGCGGAAGCGTTCAAGAGAACGGGGTTGAAGGAGTCGTACTCGTCGTGATTCAAATCACCGGAGATCCTAGTGCCGAACGGACAACACCTCCGCGTTCAACACACGTACAGCCCGGTGACGTCTCCCACGCCTTGATCCAGCAAGGAGAGAGGGAGAGGTTGAGGAAGACTCCATCCAACAGCAGCACAACGGCGTGGTGGTGATGGAGGAGCGTGGTAGTCCTGCAGGGCTTCGCCAAGCACCTACGGGAGAGGAGGAGGTGTCACGGGAGGGAGGGAGGCGCCAGAGCTTCAGGTATGACTGCCCTCCCTCCCCTCCACTATATATAGGGGCAAGGGAGAGGGGGGATGCGCAGCCTTGCCCCTTCCTCCAAGGAAGGGGTGCGGCCAAGGGGGGGAGGAGTGCCTCCCAAGTCAAGTGGAGGCCCTCCCCCTTAGGGTTTTCCCCCTCCCATGTGCATGGGCCTTGGGGGGGGGGGCTGGTGCCCTTGGCCCATTAAGGCTAGGGCTCCCCCGTACAGCCCATCCTACTGTATTGGACGTGGTGGAACAATTTCCGGACCTCCGTACCCCTCCGCAATCCTCCGGAACCTTCTGGAAGCTTCCCGGTACAATACCGAAAAAACCCGAACTTTTTCCGGAACCCGAACAACAACTTTCCATATATAAATATTTACCTCTGGACCATTCCGGAACTCCTCGTGACGTCCGGGATCTCATCCGGGACTCCGAACAACATTCGGTAACCACATACAAACTTCCTTTATAACCCTAGCGTCATCGAACCTTAAGTGTGTAGACCCTACGGGTTCGGGAATCATGCAGACACGACCGAGACGTTCTCCGGTCAATAACCAACAGCGGGATCTGGATACCCATGTTGGCTCCCACATGTTCCATGATGATCTCATCGGATGAACCACGATGTCAAGGACTCAATCGATCCCGTATACAATTCCCTTTGTCTAACGGTATTGTACTTGCCCGAGATTCGATCGTCGGTATACCGATACCTTGTTCAATCTCGTTACCGGCAAGTCTCTTTACTCGTTCCGTAACACATCATCCCGTGATCAACCCCTTGGTCACATTGTGCACATTCTGATGATGTCCTATCGAGTGGGCCCAGAGATACCTCTCCGTTTACACGGAGTGACAAATCCCAGTCTCGATTTGTGCCAACCCAACAGACACTTTCGGAGATACCTGCAGTGCACCTTTATAGCCACCCAGTTACGTTGTGACGTTTGGTACACCCAAAGCATTCCTACGGCATCCGGGAGTTGCACAATCTCATGGTCTAAGGAAAAGATACTTGACATTAGAAAAGCTTTAGCATACGAACTACACGATCTTTGTGCTAGGCTTAGGATTGGGTCTTGTCCATCACATCATTCTGCTAATGATGTGATCCCGTTATCAACGACATCCAATGTCCATGGTCAGGAAACTGTAACCATCTATTGATCAACGAGCTAGTCAACTAGAGGCTTACTAGGGACATGGTGTTGTCTATGTACCCACACATGTATCTGAGTTTCCTATCAATACAATTATAGCATGGATAATAAACGATTATCATGAACAAGGAAATATAATAATAAATTAATTTATTATTGCCTCTAGGGCATATTTCCAACAGTCTCCCACTTGCACTATAGTCAATAATCTAGTTCACATCGCCATGTGATTAACACTCACAGGTCACATCGCCATGTGACCAACATCCAAAGAGTTTACTAGTGTCACTAAACTAGTTCACATCATCATGTGATTAAGACTCAATGAGTTCTGGGGTTTGATCATGTTTTGCTTGTGAGAGAGGTTTTAGTCAACGGATCTGCAACATTCAGATCCGTATGTACTTCGCAAATCTCTAGGTCATATTGTAAATGCTGCTTCCACGCTCCACTTGGAGCTATTCCAAATGGTTTCTCCACTATACGTACCCGGTTTGCTACTCAGAGTCATTCGGATAGGTGTTAAAGCTTGCATCGACGTAACCCTTTACGCCAAACTCTTTATCACCTCCATAATCGAGAAACATGTCCTTATTACTCCAAGGACATTTTTGACCGCTATCTGGTGATCCACTCCTTGATCACCTTTGTACCCTCTTGCCAGACATGTGGCAAGGCACACATCAGGTGCGGTACTTAGCATAGCATACTGTAGAGCCTACGTCTAAAGCATAGGGGACAACCTTCGTCCTTTCTCTCTTTTCTGCCGTGGTCGAGCTTTAAGTCTTAACTTCATACCTTACAAGTCAGGCAAGAACTCCTTCTTTGACTGATCCTATCTTGAACACCTTCAAGATCATGTCAAGGTATGTGCTCATTTGAAAGTACCATTAAGCGGTTTTTGATCTATCCTTATAGATCTTGATGCTCAATGTTCAAGTAGCTTAATCCAGGTTTTCCATTGAAAAACACATTTCAAATAACCCTATATGCTTTCCAGAAATTGTACATCATTTCTGATCAACAATATGTCAACAACATATACTCATCAGAAATTCTATAGTGCTCCCACTCACTTCTTTGGAAATACAAGTTTCTCATAAACTTTGTATAAATCCAAAATCTTTGATCATCTCATCAAAGCGTACGTTCCAACTCCGAGATGCTTACTCCAGTCCTAAGAAGGATCGCTAGAGCATACCTTTTAGCATCCCTAGGATCGATAAAACCTTTCTGATTGTATCGCATACAACCTTTCCTGACGAAAACTGGTAAGGAAACTTGTTTTGACATCCATCTGCCAGATTTCATAAATGCAGCTTGTGCTAATATGATTCGGACGGACTTTAAGCATCGCTACGGATGAGAAAATCTCATCGTGTAGTCAACTCCTTGAACTTGTGAAAAACTCTTCGCCACAAGTCGAGCTTCATAGATGGTGACATTACCATCCACGTCCGTCTTCTTCTTAAAGATCCATTTATCTCAATGGCTTGCCGATCATTGGGCAAGTCCACCAAAGTCCATGCTTTGTTCTGATACAAGGATCCTATCTCGGATTTCATGGCTTCTAACCATTTGTCGGAATTTGGGCCCACCATCGCTTCTCCATAGCTCGTAGGTTCATTGTTATCTAGCAACATGACCTTCAAGACAGGATTAATGTACCACTCTAAAGCAGTACGCATCCTTGCCACCCTATGAGGTACGGTAGTGATTTGAGTCGAAGTTTCATGATCACTATCATAAGCTTCTACTTCAATTAGTGTAGGTGCCACAGGAACAACTTCCTGTGCCGTGCTACACACTAATTGTAGTGACGGTTCAATAACCATATAAAGTCTCTACCATCCTGCCACTCAACTTTTCGAGACAAACTTTTCCTCGAGAAAGGACCCGATTCAAGAAACAATCCATATTGCTTTCAGATCTGAATTAGGAGGTATACCCAACTGTTTTGGGTGTCCTATGAAGATGCATTTTATCCGCTTTGGGTTCGAGCTTATCAACCTGAAACTTTTTCACATAAGCGTCGCATCCCCAAACCTTTAAGAAATGACAGCTTAGGTTTCTCTAAACCATAGTTCATACGGTGTCATCTCAACGGAATTACGTGGTGCCCTATTTAAAGTGAGTGCGGTTGTCTCTAATGCCTAACCCATGAACGATAGTGGTAATTCGATAAGAGACATCATGGTATGCACCATATCCAATAGGGTGCACTTATGATGTTCGGACACACCATCACACTATGGTGTTCCAGGCGGTATTGGTTGTGAAACAATCTCCACAATGTCTTAATTGTGTGCCAAAGTCGTAACTCAGATACTCATCTCTATGATCATATCATAGACATTTTATCCTCTTGTCACAATGATCTTCAACTTCACTCTGAAATTACTTGAACCATTCAATAATTCAGACTTGTGTCTCATCAAGTAAATATACTCAACATCTACTCGAATCATCTGTGAAGTAAGAACATAACGATATTCACTGCATGCCTCAGCACTCATTGGACTGCACACATCAAAATGTGTTACTTCCAACAAGTTGCTATCTTGTTCCATCTTACTGAAAATGAGGCTTTTTCAGTCATCTTGCCCATGTGGTATGATTTGCATATCTCAAGTGATTCAAAATCAAGTGAGTCCAAATGATCCATCTGCATGGAGTTTCTTCATGCGTATACACCAATAGACATGGTTCGCATGTCTCAAACTTTTCAAAAACGAGTGAGTCCAAAGATTCATCAACATGGAGCTTCTTCATGCGTTTTATACCATTATGACTTACATGGCAGTGCCACAAGTAAGTGGTACTATCATTACTATCTTTTGGCATGAAAATGTGTATCACTACGATCGAGATTCAATAAACCATTTTTAGGTGCAAGACCATTGAAGGTATTATTCAAATAAACAGAGTAACCATTATTCTCCTTAAATGAATAACCGTATTGCGACAGACATAATCCAATCATGTCTATGCTCAACGCAAACATCAATAACAATTATTTGGGTTTAACACCAATCTCGATGGTAGAGGGAGCGTGCGATGCTTGATCACATCAACCTTGGAAACACTTCCAACACATATCGTCAGCTCACCTTTAGCTAGTCTCTGTTTATTCCGTAGCTCCTTTATTTCGAGTTACTAACATTTAGCAACCGAACCGGTATCTTAATACCCTGGTGCTACTAGGAGTACTAGTAAAGTACACATTAACATAATGTATATCCAATATACTTCTATCGACCTTGCCAGCCTTCTCATCTACCAAGCATCTAGGGTAATTCTGCTCTAGTGGTTGTTCCCCTTATTACAGAAGCACTTAGTCTCGGGTATAGGTTCAACCTTGGGTTTATTCATTAAAGCAGCAGCTGATTTGTTGTTTCATGAAGTATCCCTTCTTGCCCTTGCCCTTCTTGAAACTAGTGGATTCACCAACCATCAACAATTGATGCTCCTTCTTGATTCCTACTTTCGCGGTGTCAAACATCGCGAATATCTCAAGGATCATCATATCTATCCCTGATTTGTTATAGTTCATCACAAAGCTCTAGCAGCTTGGTGGTAATGACTTTGGAGAAACATCACTATCTCATCTGGAAGATCAACTCCCACTTGATTCAAGTGATTGTTGCACTCAGACAATCTGAGCACAAGCTCAACGATTGAGCTTTTCTCCCTTAGTTTGCAGGTTAAGAAAATCGTCGGAGGTCTTATACCTCTTGACGTGGGCACGAGCCTGAAATCCCAATTTCAGCCCTCGAAACATCTCATATGTTCCGCGATGTTTCGAAAAACGTCTTTGGTGCCTCTACTTAAACCATTTAACTGAACTATCACGTAGTTATCAAAACGTGTATGTCCGATGTTCGCAACATCAACAAACGACGTTTGGGGTTCAGCACACTGAGCGGTGCAGTAAGGACATAAGCTTTCTACTGATCGCATAATCGCTACTATCAACTTTCAACTATATTTTCTCTAGGAACATATCTAAACAGTGGAACTAAAGCGCGAGCTTACGACATAATTTGCAAAAGGTCTTTTGACTATGTTCAGGATAATTAAGTTCATCTTATGAACTCCCACTTAGATAGACATCCCTCTGGTCATCTAAGTGATTACATGATCCGAGTCAACTAGGTCGTGTCCGATCATCACGTGAGACGGACTAGTCATCATCGGTGAACATCTTCATGTTGATCGTATCTACCATACGACTCATGCTCGACCTTTCGGTCTCCGTGTTCCGAGGCCATGTCTGTACATGCTAGGCTCGTCAAGTTAACCCTAAGTGTTTCGCGTGTGTAAATCTGTCTTACACCCGTTGTATGTGAATGTAAGAATCCATCACACCCGATCATCACGTGGTGCTTAGAAGCGACGAACTTTAGGAACGGTGCACAGTTAGGGGAGAACACTTCTTGAAATTGTTGTAAGGGATCATCTTATTTACTACCGTCGTTCTAAGTAAACAAGATGCATAAACATGATAAACATCACATGCAATCAAATAGTGACATGATATGGCCAATATCATTTTGCTCCTTTCGATCTCCATCTTCGGGGCTCCATGATCATCATCGTCACCGGCATGACACCATGATCTCCATCATCATGATCTCCATCATCGTGTCTTCATGAAGTTGTCTCGCCAACTATTACTTCTACTACTATGGCTACCGGTTAGCAATAAAGTAAAGTAATTACAGCTCGTTGTTCAATGACACGCAGGTCATACAATAAATTAAGACAACTCCTATGGCTCCTGCCGGTTGTCATACTCATCGACATGCAAGTCGTGAATCCTATTACAAGAACATGATCAATCTCATACATCACATATCATTCATCACATTCTTCTTGGCCATATCACATCACAAAGCATACCCTGCAAAAACAAGTTAGACGTCCTCTAATTGTTGTTTGCATGTTTTACGTGGCTGCTATGGGTTTCTAGCAAGAAAGTTTCTTAGCTACGCAAAACCACAACGTGATATGTCAATTGCTATTTACCCTTCATAAGGACCCTTTTCATCGAATCCGTTCCGACTAAAGTGGGAGAGACTGGCAACCGCTAGCCACCTTATGCAACAAGTGCATGTCAATCGGTGGAACCTGTCTCACGTAAGAGTACGTGTAAGGTCGGTCCGGGCCGCTTCATCCCATGATGCCACCGAATCAAGATTGGACTAGTAACGGTAAGCATATTGAACAACATCAATGCCCACAACTACTTTGTGTTCTACTCGTGCAAAGAATCTACGCATAGACCTAGCTCATGATGCCACTGTTGGGGAACGTAGCAGAAAATCAAAATTTTCCTACGTGTCAGCAAGATCTATCTATGGAGAAACCAGCAACGAGGGGAAGGAGAGTGCATCTACATACCCTTGTAGATTGCTAAGCGGAAGCGTTCAAGAGAACGGGGTTGAAGGGGTCGTACTCGTCGTGATTCAAATCACCGGAGATCCTAGTGCCGAACGGACAACACCTCCGCGTTCAACACACGTACAGCCCGGTGACGTCTCCCACGCCTTGATCCAGCAAGGAGAGAGGGAGAGGTTGAGGAAGACTCCATCCAACAGCAGCACAACGGCGTGGTGGTGATGGAGGAGCGTGGTAGTCCTGCAGGGCTTCGCCAAGCACCTACGGGAGAGGAGGAGGTGTCACGGGAGGGAGGGAGGCGCCAGAGCTTCAGGTATGACTGCCCTCCCTCCCCTCCACTATATATAGGGGCAAGGGAGAGGGGGGAGGCGCAGCCTTGCCCCTTCCTCCAAGGAAGGGGTGCGGCCAAGGGGGGGAGGAGTGCCTCCCAAGTCAAGTGGAGGCCCTCCCCCTTAGGGTTTTCCCCCTCCCATGTGCATGGGCCTTGGGGGGGGGGCTGGTGCCCTTGGCCCATTAAGGCTAGGGCGCCCCCGTACAGCCCATCCTACTGTATTGGACGTGGTGGAACAATTTCCGGACCTCCGTACCCCTCCGCAATCCTCCGGAACCTTCTGGAAGCTTCCCGGTACAATACCGAAAAAACCCGAACTTTTTCCGGAACCCGAACAACAACTTTCCATATATAAATATTTACCTCCGGACCATTCCGGAACTCCTCGTGACATCCGGGATCTCATCCGGGACTCCGAACAACATTCGGTAACCACATACAAACTTCCTTTATAACCCTAGCGTCATCGAACCTTAAGTGTGTAGACCCTACGGGTTCGGGAATCATGCAGACACGACCGAGACGTTCTCCGGTCAATAACCAACAGCGGGATCTGGATACCCATGTTGGCTCCCACATGTTCCATGATGATCTCATCGGATGAACCACGATGTCAAGGACTCAATCGATCCCGTATACAATTCCCTTTGTCTAACGGTATTGTACTTGCCCGAGATTCGATCGTCGGTATACCGATACCTTGTTCAATCTCATTACCGGCAAGTCTCTTTACTCGTTCCGTAACACATCATCCCGTGATCAACCCCTTGGTCACATTGTGCACATTCTGATGATGTCCTACCGAGTGGGCCCAGAGATACCTCTCCGTTTACACGGAGTGACAAATCCCAGTCTCGATTCGTGCCAACCCAACAGACACTTTCGGAGATACCTGCAGTGCACCTTTATAGCCACCCAGTTACGTTGTGACGTTTGGTACACCCAAAGCATTCCTACGGCATCCGGGAGTTGCACAATCTCATGGTCTAAGTAAAAGATACTTGACATTAGAAAAGCTTTAGCATACGAACTACACGATCTTTGTGCTAGGCTTAGGATAGGGTCTTGTCCATCACATCATTCTGCTAATGATGTGATCCCGTTATCAACGACATCCAATGTCCATGGTCAGGAAACTGTAACCATCTATTGATCAACGAGCTAGTCAACTAGAGGCTTACTAGGGACATGGTGTTGTCTATGTACCCACACATGTATCTGAGTTTCCTATCAATACAATTATAGCATGGATAATAAACGATTATCATGAACAAGGAAATATAATAATAACTTAATTTATTATTGCCTCTAGGGCATATTTACAACAAAGTGTTCCTCCGGTAAAAGGGAGTTGCATAATCTCATAGTTGTAGTAACTTTGTATAAGTCATGAAGAAAGCAATAGCAACATACTAAACGATCAAGTGCTAGGCTAACGGAATGGGTCAAGTCAATCACATCATTCTCCTAATGATGTGATCCCGTTAATCAAATGACAACACATGTCTATGGTTAGGAAACATAACCATCTTTGATCAACGAGCTAGTCTAGTAGAGGCATACTAGTGACACTCTATTTGTCTATATATTCACACATGTATTATGTTTCCATTTAATACAATTCTAGCATGAATAATAAACATTTATCATGAAATAAGGAAATAAATAATAACTTTATTATTGCCTCTAGGGCATATTTCCTTCAGTCTCCCACTTGCACTAGAGTCAATAATCTAGTTCACATCGCCATGTGAATAATTTACATCACCATGTGATTTGCACCCATAGTTCACGTCGTCATGTGACCAACACCCAAAGGGTTTACTGGAGTCAATAATCTAGTTCACATCGCTATGTGATTAACACCCAAAGAGTACTAAGGTGTGATCATGTTTTGCTTGTCAGATAATTTTAGTCAACGGGTCTGTCACATTCAGATCCGTAAGTATTTTGCAAATTTCTATGTCTACAATGCTCTGCATGGAGCTACTCTAGCTAACTGCTCCCACTTTCAATATGTATCTAGACCGAGACTTAGAGTCATCTAGATTAGTGTCAAAACTTGCATCGACGTAACCCTTTACGACGAACCTTTTTGTCACCTCCATAATCGAGAAACATATCCTTATTCCCCTTAGGATAATTTTGACCGCTGTCCAGTGATCTACTCCTAGATCACTATTGTACTCCTTTGCTAAAATCAGTTAGGGTATACAATAGATCTGGTACACAGCATGGCATACTTTATAGAACCTATGGCTGAGGCATAGGGAATGACTTTCATTCTCTTTCTATCTTCTGCCGTGGTCGGGCTTTGAGTCTTACTCAATTTCACACCTTGTAACACAGGCAAGAAACTCTTTCTTTGACTGTTCCATTTTGAACTACTTCAAAATCTTGTCAAGGTGTGTACTCATTGAAAAAAAAACTTATCAAGCGTCTTGATCTATCTCTATAGATCTTGATGCTTAATATGTAAGCAGCTTTACCGAGGTCCTTCTTCGAAAAACTCCTTTTCAAATACTCCTTTATGCTTAGAATAATTCTACATTAGTTCTGATCAACAATATGTCATTCACATATACTTATCAGAAATGTTGTAGTGCTCCCACTCACTTTCTTGTAAATACAGGCTTCACCACAAGTCTGTGTAAAACTATATGCTTTGATCAACTTATCAAAGCGTATATTCCAACTCCGAGATGCTTGCACCAGTCCATAGATGGATCGCTGGAGCTTTCACATTTTGTTAACACCTTTAGGATCGACAAAACCTCTTAGTTGCATCACATACAACTCTTCTTTAATAACTCCATTAAGGAATGCAGTTTTGTTTATCCATTTGCCAGATTTCATAAAATGCAGCAATTGCTAACATGATTCGGACAGACTTAAGCATAGATACGAGTGAGAAACTCTCATCGTAGTCAACACTTTGAACTTGTCGAAAACCTTTTGCGACAATTCTAGCTTTGTGGATAGTAAGAATACTATCAGCATCCGTCTTCCTCTTAAAAATCCATTTAATTACCATGGCTTGCTGATCATCGAGCAAGTCAATCAAAGTCCATACTTTGTTCTCATACATGGATCATATCTCAGATTTTATGGCCTCAAGCCATTTTGCGGAATCTGGGCTCATCATCGCTTCCTCATATTTCGTAGGTTCATCATGGTCTAGTAACATGACTTCCAAAATAGGATTACCGTACTACTCCGGTGCGGATCTTACTCAGGTTGATCTACGAAGTTTATTAACAACTTGATCTGAAGTTTCATGATCATCATCATTAACTTCCTCACTAATTGGTGTAGGTGTCACAGGAACCGATTTCTGTGATGAACTACTTTCCAATAAGGGAGCTGGCACTGTTACCTCATCAAGTTCTACTTTCCTCCCACTCACTTCTTTCGAGAGAAACTCCTTCTCTAGAAAGGATCCATTTTTAGCAACGAATGTCTTGCCTTCGGATCTGTGATAGAAGGTGTACCCAACAGTCTCCTTTTGGGTATCCTATGAAGACATATTTCTCCGATTTGGGTTTGAGCTTATCAGGATGAAACTTTTTCATATAAGCATCACAACCGCAATAAAGGGGTTGTCAATCCCTTCACGGCCACTTGCGAAAGTGAGATCTAATAGAGATAGTATAATAAGATAAATATATTTTTGGTATTTTATAAGATAGATGCAAAAGGTAAAGATGCAAATAAAAGTAGATTGAAAACTTATATGATAAAAGATAGACCCGGGGGCCATAGGTTTCACTAGTGGCTTCTCTCAAGATAGCATAAGTATTACGGTGGGTGAACAAATTACTGTCGAGCAATTGATAGAAAAGCGAATAATTATGAGATTATCTAGGCATGATCATGTATATAGGAATCACGTCCGTGACAAGTAGACTGACTCCTGCCTGCATCTACTACTATTACTCCACGCTACGACCGCTATCCAGCATGCATCTAGAGTATTAAGTTCCTAAAAAACAGAGTAACGCATTAAGCAAGATGACATGATGTAGAGGGATAAACTCATGCAATATGATATAAACCCTATCTTTTTATCCTCGATGGAAACAATACAATACGTGCCTTGCAACCATTTCTGTCACTGGGTAAGGACACCGCAAGATTGAACCCAAAGCTAAGAACTTCTCCCATGGCAAGAAAGATCAGTCTAGTAGGCCAAATCAAACTGATAATTCGAAGAGACTTGCAAAGATAACTCAATCATACATAAAAGAATTCAAAGGAGATTCAAATATTTCTCATAGATAAACTTGATCATAAACCTACAATTCATCGAATCTCGACAAACACACCGCAAAAAGAGTTTACATCGAATAGATCTCCACAAGAGAGGGGGAGAACATTGTATTGAGATCCAAAAAGAGATACGAAGCCATCTAGCTAATAACTATGGACCCGAAGGTCTGTGGTAAACTACTCACAACTCATCGGAGGGGCTATGGTGTTGATGTAGAAGCCCTTCGTGGTCGATTCCCCCTCCGGCGGAGCGCCGGCGAAGGCTCCAAGATGGGATCTCGCGGATCCAGAAGGTTACGGCAGTGCAAATTATGTTTTGTTGGATCCCTGGATGTTTTCGGGGTACGTAGGCTTATATAGGAGGAAGAAGTACGTTGGTGGCCGCTCGAGTGGCCCACGAGACAGGGGGGCGTGCCCTGTAGGGGTGGGCGCTCCCTACCCTCTCGTGGCCGCCTTGACTGCTTCTTGACTTGCACTCCAACTCCTCTGGATCATGTTCATTCCAAAAATCACGCTCCCGAAGGTTTCATTCCGTTTGGACTCCGTTTGATATTCCTTTTCTTCGAAATACTGAAATAGGCAAAAAAACAGCAATACGGGCTGGGCCTCCGGTTAGTAGGTTAGTCCCAAAAATGATATTAATGTGTAAAATAAAGCCCATAAATATCCAAAAGGGGTAATATAATAGCATGGAATAATAAAAAATTATAGATACGTTGGAGACGTATCAAAGGTCTGCGCAAGGGTACTGACAGTTGTGTAGAGGGCGACTGTGAGGTAGTCGTGGCGTCAGTGGGCTTCCCATCGCTTCAGCGCCTCCCTCTCGATTGGACTGTGGTTAGGAGTGGGGAACAGTGGCGGCGGCAAACCTCGTGTTGCGAGCTGCCAGCCCCCACCTCTTTATATATGTGCAGGTGACAGGGGCCCGTCAACCATACTTGGTTGAGCGCTCCCGATCAGGGCGCGGATCTAAGGGCCCGGTGGGCCGTTGGGCCCACACGATGGAGATCATCCTAACAAACCCCACCGGCAGCACGATCCCTTGAGGGTCTACCCATCGGACACCGTGTGTGATGTCAAGGCAAAGATGGTCCAGGAACAGTACTCCCTCTTCTTTGGCGGGGTGTGTTAGGATGATCTCCACCGTGTGGGCCCAACGGCCCACCAGGCCCATAGATCCGCTCCCTGATCGGGGGCGCTCAACCCACTATGATTGACGGACCCCTGTCACCTGCACATATATAAAGAGGTGGGGGCTGGCGGCTCGCAATGATGAACATGTCGATGTTCGCCTTTGCAGCTACACCATCTCATGTGATGATCGGTTTTGGTGTAGTGAATTTGGTTTGTGTAATCACTAAAACGACTAGAGGGATGTTGTTTTTGAGTGGGAGTTCATGTGGTAATTTTTGAATTAACTTGAACTAAATTTATCATGAACCACCAATCAAAGTGAATTTGCATAATGTGTTGTAGTCATTGGCATCCACGAACAATCTTACACTTAGATTGTTGATTGAGATACAAACTGTTATGATCTGGCAAAAACCATTTTTGACTGGTACCGTATTAGTGAAATATAAAATTGAGTCCTACTGTAGACTTTTTTGGTAAAACCTACCTAGCTCCATGTGATTAATTTTGATTAATCTAAAGAGCAAATGCTTCCGACTTAGTATCTAGAGTCATGCTTGCTTCCATAATACCTGATCTTTATAAGAATGTTTTAAGGATCAAGGTAATTTAGGAGCTGAAAAGAGTTGTTTTCAGAAACATGCAAGGAGTGAAGGATATATTGATATCTAGAACCCTGTTTGTGGCAACATAACTGAGTGTAATATAATGTGATAATGTGTGCTTATATTTTTGAATATATGCAAGAATTGAAGACATTGGGCGTTTGAATCAACCAAGAAGTTGGGCACTAATATTATCCTCTAAATTCCTTCATCCGAGTTATAGTAGCTTCATCACAAATTGTTATGATGGGATTGAATAAAAGTGTAGGTAAAAATTGTTTACTATGCCTGAAGATTGCTAAGAGTGGAATCTGGAAGAATGGTAATTATATGATGGTATTAATGAACTTCAAAGTATGAATCCATGGGTGATAGTATATGACTAGCACGCCAAGGAAAATGTGCTAGTTCGACTGGCATTGTTTGATGTTGAATTATTCTTCTGTAAAGGAAAGGGAACACTGAAAAATAAAATTGCAAAAGTTTATGGCAGAAAAGAAAAAACTGGAAAAGTTCGGCTCAGGTATATGCATGATATACAAGTTATATATGTATTACTAGTTAACAAAGTATTTTTGGGTATTTTGATACCAGATTGGTTGGTATGAATTGTCATACAGAACAACGCAATGCAAGAAATACAAGGGCCTAAAAGAACTAGTAAAAGATGTGAAAACGATCATGACAATAAAGTGTTATTGTGTTCACTATCACATCGAACCAAACCTTCAAGATTTAATTTAAGGACTTAATAAGTTGTTATTTTGTTCCGGTTTATGTGAGAACAAATAAGATTGTTCAAACTATGACCATGATCCATAATTGATGGACCATTTAATATAAATCGTGATGGTAAAATAAACATCTATAAGACTAAATGCTAAACGTCACAAGACGTGAAATTAAAGAATTTCACTTAATTTTTGACACTGCTATTTTAGTTCATATTGGAAAGGAAAACATGAAGGAATTCCATGTTGATGGACTTATGAAGTCATTTTGTTTTTGAATAAATTGACGCTTGTGAGACCTTTTTCAAAAGATGACTAAAACTCCTTTCATAGGCCAAAGTAGAATGGACGACTAATTTAGTGGGGATTGTACATGTTGATGTATATGGTCCATTATGTGTAGCCGTGTGTGGTGGATTAATTTTCCTTCATAAAAATTCCACCAATGATTTGAGTAGATACATGAGTATATCTATTTAATGAGAAAGGAGTTTGACTTTTGACTTCGTTCAAAGTATTGTTAGTATGAAGTGAAAAATCATTGTAACAAGAGAATCCAGTATTTATGATTGGATCATAAAGAATAAAGTTTGATTTATGAGTTTAGCAAAACATTTGAAGAGTTGCAGAATTGTTCCACAACTTATCCTTCCCGAAAACCCCACAAAAGTATGGAGTCTTCGAGACACATAATCAAACCTTGTTAGACATGGTAAGATAGATAATATGCCATTATATTTTTGTAGCTTATACATTATAGACTACTGCAAAATTTATATTACACTATGCTTTCTAATTTAATTTTTTTATACAATACACTATGCTTCCTAATTTTTAAATCTTTGCAATTGATTGCTTCAATTTAGAATTGGGTCATCCGATTTCGACCGGGTCAACAATTTCTCAAGGACCTCTCCTATTTAATTATTTTAATTCTCTATGTTCCCTAAATTTAATCCCCTTTCATTCGATTGAGGTATTAAATCTTGGATTTGGTTTACGATTTTGATCGGGCCAACAATTTTTCAAATTAATTAGCAACAACCGGCCTATAAAAACATATCAACTGCTCGCATACTCCCATCACCTAGAAAAAAGCGCCACCATGTGATACTATAGCACAGATATAGTACATGCAATCATCGATGAAAAAATATCCCCTCATAAATATGGGTTGATTAGCGGATAACACAAAATCACATCACCAAATGCACCAAATAACCGCATTATAAATAAACATAAAACAAACTCCATCATCTCGCCCATCGGCCAAACTAAATATTCCATCAGTTTCAAAATATAATGGTTATTAATTTTTTGGAAAGTCAAATTTCTTTAACTTTGACCAAGTTTAGAGCCAAAAATATCGACATCCATAATATTAAATAAAAAAATGAAAATTCATTTCATGATGAATCTAATAACACTGATTTGATATTATAATTTTGATATATTTCTTTACAAGTTTGATCAAACTTAAAGAGGTTTGACTTTTCAAAAAAGTAATATTTTGAAATAGAGTGAGTAAATAAATTTAAGAATCCCATCAAATTAAACGGCGTAGCAAAGCGCGCCTAACCCTTCTAGTTGATTACTACAACACAAACTTCACTAATGGTGCTGATACCTCCCGACTTTGCCTAACCTACGATGAGTTTGTGAAGAGGTGTTCTGACCTTGAGAAGGTCACTCTGAGTGATATATTTGCCCTTCAGCTTATGCAGGTAACTGGGTGAATATAGCCACGCCCACCAAAGTTTGTCGGGTAGTCCATTTCATGCAATAGTTTGCTCATTTATCCTGCATGTAAATTAGGTGCCAGAAGTGACGGAAGAAGCTGCTCTTGCTGTCACGAGTCTCTACCCCACTCTTCTCTCGCTTCCTAAGGCATACACCATGCTTGTGAGTCCTCTTGTCCTTTCAACTTATACAATGTTCTTTACATATACAACTTATACAATGTTCTTTACATATACAATTTATGCAATCTTTACTTACTCATTGGAACATATGTGACCAGTGTATATACACACACATCCTTAGCTGCTATTCACGCTATTGATGTAAATCACAATTCAGCATGTCTGTAGAACTAAAAGTTTATCCTTGTAAATTTGAAGGATGGCGATAGGCGTGCCCAGGAGGAGATGCTGAAGAACAAGAGCATCATGGTCAACGTGGGGGCTAGGAAGAAAATCATCAAGCTCATCTGGGCGGAAGGATGAACACCCCGTACTTAGCCGGTCTTTTGGTCACATCGCGGTGATTTCTGATGGAAGTATGCCCTAGAGGTAATAATAAAATGGTTATTATTATATTTCCTTAATCATGATAAATGTTTATTATTCATGCTAGAATTGTATTGACCGAAAACTTAAATACATGTGTGGATACATAAACGAATACCATGTCACTAGTGAGCCTCTACTAGACTAGCTCGTTGATCAAAGATGGTTAAGATTTCCTAATCATAGACATGAGTTGTCATTTGATAAAGCGGTCACATCATTAGGAGAATGATGTAATGATGTGATGTAGGTCAAAAATGGTGTAAATATGTCAACTATTCATACAAATTTGCACACATCAATTCTCGATTACCTGAATACACTGGGAAAATAACTTACGCAACTTATCATTTTTCACTTCCTTCGATGCCATTGTCTCTGCTTCCACTTCCCCCTGTTGAAACATGCTTTCACCTACCCACAAAAAAAACATGCTTTCGCTCAGGTCTATAGTTTTTTTACGGGACAACCTACGGATAAAGCAACAACAAAGGTTCACACGATACGTCATACACAAGTTTTGAAAACGAAATAACGAAAGGGCATTTTGGTCGCGGGCCATATGGAGAGAGGTAGAGATATAGGTGAGATGGGAATAATCGACTGGGAGGCTGAATGCATGACCTAATAGAACATGAATGAATATTCCCCTAGTCCTTGCGATAGCACCGTTGCGAGTTCCTTTATCTTTCACTAATAATAAAGCACGGATTGACTCCGTGGGTTCACCGTCACAATATATTTATTTTCATAAATTTATGCTATAATGAGCCTGTTCTGGGAGTTCACCGTGGCAGAACTTTTGCAATCCTCTGTCTCCTCCCCTGCACTTTCCATGGCCCCCAGAGCTACCCCCAATCCCTCGCTCGCTCGGCGAGATCCAAGCGGCCGCGTCGGCAGGGAGCGGACGCACGCGGGAGGAGTTCGATGAGCGTGAGTTGGAGGTGGCTGCCATTCTCGCGCGAAACTGCTACGTAGACGATGCATGTGTGCACGACACTAGGACGACGGGCAGTCCAGCCGCTGATATGCGCTGGATAGTATGCATGGACGGCTTGATATGTGCTGTCGTGCACGAGTCGTCCGCACGGCGTCGTGTGTATAGCAGCGCTGTTCTCGCGAACCTGTAGTCCATCGTGCGGGCCAGTCAGTAGGAGCAGGCGCGGCCAGAGATCCCCTCATGGGGCCGGCGCCAGCCGAGGAAGGCCCTAGCGGCACCGCCGGCCGAGAAGCCCGCGGCAGATAGCCTGGACACCCCGGATAGCCGGACGACGAGGCGGCAGCAGTGTAGGACATGGTGAGCCGCTGGGCCGCGAGATCTGCGCCTGCCCGCCTCCCTCCGCCAATTCGGCCTGCTTCGATTTTGATTTCTTGCTGCTCGTTGATGTCTCCCCCCCCCCCCCCCCCCCCCCCCCCCCCCTCTGCCTCCGCTCAGTCGGCGTAGGAGGAGCAGTGCGGCGATTTTGACGAGTAGGAGATGGAGCACTTCACAAGCACTCCGACTGCATCCCTAAGGTTATCCATCAGGCAGACTATCATCGCACTGCGGCTCACGATGCTGCTCCCAAGCTTCCCGGCAAGATTGTGCGAGACAAGATTGTGCGAGTCACAACTTACATGACGCAGATTCTTTTGCTATACTTCAGAAGCCAGCAATAGCAGCGGCAACGTCGACGACGCATCCACGGGCTGGACAAAACTTGATTAGCTTACTACTGCATCAATAATTTGTGCCTGCAGGACTCTTTCACAGATCATGTCAACGAGATTAGCAATTTGAAGAGGCTGCACATGATCTGAAAATATTGGCATATACAGTCCTGAACATTAGTTTCAAAATAGCAGGTCTGTTGTAGCAGTCAATTTTCCTAATGTACTGCAACCTCATTTGCATCTGCCTAACCTTTTCTCTTGAATTTTTGTATGCATCTGGGCCCAAGTAGTCAAAAAATATGTTTCTCCCAATTCCAATGATGGGGCCAATGCAACTGAGAACAAAAGCTAGATGGCATATAATTATTACTTCAGCACAACTATTGTTTTGATGATTTATTTCAAATTCAAGGGCACGTTCATATAGTCTCTGTTTATACTGTTTTGGCAAAACACTAAATGCTTATTCTTAATGGAAATTCATGTATATGCCATATCTGATGCTACCGCTTTCTCAGGTCGGGGTCATTCGTTTAGTTACGGTGTAAGAAAGATGTGACGTGGTTTTTCTGCAAAGTTTACAAGGTGTGGTTTCATGTGTTTGTCGCTCTCCTCTATCAGCTGTGTGTTTTACATTCCATGCCATTATGCATGTAGTTTGTTGGCCATAGGATATGTATTTTGTGGGGTCACAAATGAAATCTACTTCTCCCTCCGTCCCTTGGGTAAGGCCTCTTATTCAATTAAGAACGTTGATTTTGGAACGGGTTTCAAAATTCGATTTGGGCAAAAATTTATGAAGGAGCTCTCTCATTCAAGTGAGGTGTTTAATTTTAAATTTGGTTCACGGTTTTGATTGGTCAATAATTTCTCAAATATATATATATATATATATATATATATATATATATATATATATATATATGTATGTATTTTTCAAACTAGAAAATGTAATTCATCGTTCAATTACATAGGGGCATTTTTCATGAGGTCGTTGATGTAGAAGCAAAGATGAGGAGAATCATGAACCACGACCAAGGTTTAAAATGCCACAATTCTCACGAGAGGACAGTGGGGATCATGACAAAGGTTCGCTAGAGATGAAGAATATGGAATGTATGATAGTATGTTTCCCGTTGCAACGCACGAGCATGTTTGCTAGTCGTCGCTTACGTCTGTTCATGTCCTTGCCCTAATCATACCTCGCCCCTCCCTTCCTCGATTGGTCCCTCTCCAACTGTGGTTGGTGACTCGAACGACCTAGGTTTGTTTTCTGGAAGATACATCAAGATCATGTTGGAGAAGTCACAACGAGCCCTATAGAGGGTTCTCTTTGGCAGGGGGCGATGGAGAAGATCCAAGCAAGCTTCTGGAGCGACTACAACTGTAGGGTAAGGAGGTTCGTGATTTAATCTAGGAAGAAGAAGTACATGAATCGGATGAAAAGCCCAAGTGGCTTGCTTTGGCCAAGTTGCTAAGAGAAGAAGTTCAACCAGATTGTGTTGATTGCTGACATGTGGGCGGCGGGCGGCGCTCGCCGGAGTTGAGGGCCGCGTCTACTCGGCCGCGCGGGCGGCGAGTTGGCGGTGGATGCGGGCGCCGCGTGGAGGGATCCCCTGCTGCTCTCCTTCGCTAGATCTAAGGACGGCGCCCCCATGCTGCTGCTTCCTCCTCGTCAGTCCGGCCGGATCCGGTGACGGACTGCGCGGATGTGGGGTTGGAAGCTCTGGATCAGAGTAATTTCTTGGCCGGCTGCGGCGGCCACGACGCCGACGGCGCTCCAGGCGCTGTTTTCTTCTTGAAGGCGGCTTCGAGATCCAGCTCCCTCCCCCTCGCCCCCCTGCACCCGGGTGAAAACCCACAACTTTGGTTGGGAGGCGGTGGTGCCCGGCTCCGTCACCTTCTTGAAGGCGCCGCTTTGGGTCCGCGGGGAGGTGGGACAGCTGCAGCGCGTTCTTGGCGTTTCTGATGGCGGCGGTTCTCTCTTTAGTTGTGTCGCTTCGCCATGGCGGTCGGCTGGTCTGGCTCTCGTGGTGATTGTGGTGCTCAACTCTTTGCCGTGTCTTCCTGGGGTGCTCCCGTCCCGTTCAGAGAGGCTGGAGGTGGAGCAGCTTCATCTTGCACGGAGTTTCGGTGGAGATGTCAAGTCATGCCTGACCGACATGTGCTACGCTTTGTCATGCCTGGTCGGCAGGTGCTACGCACGATAGATATTCCAAAGACTTCAAGCTGTGTCGGCTGGTGGTACTTGGCAGGATGGTGCTGAGGTGTATCAGTGGCGACCGCAACGTGCTTAGCTGTTTGCGCTCAGGGAGGAGGTGTCGTTGGGCGCCATGGTGGCATCGATGATAACTGGACCGAGCAAGATTGATGCATCAGAGCAGTTCTAAAGATGGAGCGGTGACAGTTGGCGGCGGCGGCCCGTCATAGAGGAGCACACTGGATCCCAAGCTTATTACGGATCGTCCAGAGGGTCCAAGCGATGACCCCAATCTCAAGCCATCTAATGTGGTGAGAGGACAAGGGGGAGGACTGGAGCTCCGTATACAGGTCGGGGAAATTGGTGTGGCACCAATTTCCACCCACCACCTAGCGGAAGCTGCTCCATACGAATTGCGCAGTCACACAGGAAAAGAAGATGTGGTTTGAGTCTTCGGGGGAAGCGCAAAGCGGGCAAAGGCCAGTGCCCAGACCATTACGCTTTGCGAACCTCCACGCCCGACGGGATCCGACCGCGAATCCACTGCCACATGAAGATCCGGATTTTCAGAGGCAGGCGGATGGACCAAACCGTCGCAAGATGTGGTTCGTACACTAAGAGGCTAACCGGGGGCACTCGAGAGCAGGGGAGAGGGGATGCTCAGCCCCACTACATAGTATTACATCGCGTCAATTACAGCTTGTAGCCCTTTGGCGCCGGCATTTGCCCAGGCACGCACATCATCTTGGATGGAGGAGAATAGGCAGCTAATCGAGGGTTGCCGATGATCAAAGATGCATGCATTGCGGTGTTTCCAAATGGCCCAAGTGACCAGAGGGACGATCGATGCCAATGCTTTGCGAAGCGAGGGGGCGGAGGTTGTAGCGTCTCGCCACCAATCATAGAGGGTAAGGTTGCCGTCCGGTGGGTGGACGGTGAGTTTGCACCAAGCCAGGGTGCGGTGCCACACCTCACGAGAGAAGACGCCAGCAGCCCAGGATGCCGGATTTGTGTTGTTGTTCCTCAAGCACGCCGCCAGCAGCGTCAACGCAGAGTACGAGTTCGCTCTGGTGTATCACACTTGACAAGTGATTTCCGGCAATGTATTCAGGGTATCACAATGGCTTGATTTCTTCCAAGCCGACATTCCGGTGACATGATAGTGTACCTTTTTGTTTTTGCGGGTGGAGACATGATAGTATACGGTGACACATGCCTACAAAGCTAGGTAAGCAAGCAGCTGGTTCGATTTTTTCGTTGGCAAACACACATACAGAGCAAACAACTAAGCTGCTGGCTAAGTTGGTTGATCTGGATTAGCACAAGAGCAAGCTTTGCTACCAGCTGCCGGCGTCAATTGATATGGATTGGCATTAACAAGAACATGCATACATGCGATGGGCATATGTTTGCGAAGCTATCTGATAAGCAGGATGATTGATCGATCTGGCGTATACACATGTACATGAATCGATTGATTGCTTGCGAGAATTGCTGGGTAAGTAAACTATCAATTGCACAACTCCAATTGGATCGAGTCAAGTTAGCCTTATAGTAAGTACTTGATTTTCTTCTTGTTTTCTGAACCCCTTACCAAGAGTCCATGCACCATGTTAAATAAGTTTCCTTAGCTAAATTGACTGCACACGTTACTTCTCTACAAGGAGGCACTACCAAGAAAACATGGGTTGCCGACGGCCAAACCTATGCCGACGGCACCCATCGGCATAAATGGAGCTATGCCGACGGCCAAGGACAGGCTGTAGGCGTAGAAAAGCCGTCGGCATAAATCCATATATGCCGACGGGGCCGTCGGCATAGGCGAGGCCGCCGGGACCGCTCGAGATACGCCTACGGGGCCCGTCGGCATAGGAGCAGCTGTCGGCATAGCCCGGGCCCAGCTACAAGGTTAGCGCTGACCGTTTGACGGCGTTGAGTCTACGCCGACGGGTGGTAACGGCGGCCGTCGGCATATCTGTGCCAGAGGTATGCCGATGACTTAGCCGTCCGCATAGACCTGACCCATACCCCTCTGCCACGTGATCGATCCGAGTGCGCAGCTATGCCGACGGCGGTGCCTTCGGCATACATTTATTTAGTTTTATTTTTAACTTTGCTTTATACTACCTATGGCAAAGATATGCCTACGGTATAGCCGTTGGCATAGGCCCCTCTGCCACGTCATCGATCCGTGTGCCATGCCACGTCATCGATCCGTGGGACTGCACCTCCGTGGCCGTCGGCATACTATTATTTTATTTTTTTTATTTTTACTTTATTTTCTTATTTTTACTTTATTTTAGTTTTTGTTTTTGCATAAGATAATTATGCCTTATCTAAAAAAAATATACCCTGATTGTATATCGATTGCCCCCCGTTATGAACGTCGCTATCGCCGTGCCACAGAGGGGGGAAACGGTCGACACGAAGGGAATTCTGGGTGGTGGGGGGATTCGGGGTGTAGCTATGTCACCGAAACATCGCACGGGTCCCGATGCATATGTGAAAGTGTTCACGCATGCGTAGACGCCCGTCTTGGGGCTCCGCGGTGTGCCCCCTGCATACAAGGCAGTGCGGCCGTCACTTGGAGGGGCCCAAACACCGGAGACACGTGCCGCCTCTTCGGACATGCCACCACACCACCCCGCATGTATGAGGGCCCGGTGCGACGCTCGGGTGGCATTGCTACCCCATCTAGGGCCACTGTCCCGCCTAACCCTGTAGCGTTTGACCACGGGATCTAGCCCTTTGACTTTGCACGAACGGGCTTTGAGCAGTGGACCTATCCAACCGGTTGTGTTAGGTCAGCCCATAGGAACACTTCGGAGCAACATCCGGGCCAGACCCACGGCAACATCCCCTTTGTGTAGACCCGACGAGTCCGTTTCCCCCCTCCAGGTGCCGGCGGCGCCGCCGTCCGTGAGGGGGGGGCACACCTCGGAGACGCGTGCCGCCTCTTCGGACATGGCACCACACCAACCCGCATGTATGAGGGCCCGATGGGATGCTCGGGTGGCATTGCTACCCCCCAGGGCCCCCGTCCCGCCTAACCTTGTAGCGTTTGACCACAGGATCTAGCCCTTTGACTTTGCACGGACGGGCTTTGAGCAGTGGACCTATCCACCCGGTTGTGTTAGGTCAGCCCATAGGAACACTTTGGAGCAACATCCGGGCCAGACCCACGGCAACATCCCCTCCGTGTAGACCCGACGAGTCCGTTTCCCCCCTCCAAGTGCCGGCGGCGCCGCCGTCCGTGGGGGGGGGGGGGCACACCCCGAAGACGCGTGCCACCTCTTCGGACATGCCACCACACCACACCGCATGTATGAGGGTCCGGTGCGACGCTCGGGTGGCATTGCTACTCCCCAGGCCCCCGTCCCGCCTAACCCTGTAGCGTTTGACCATGGGATCTAGCCCTTTGACTTTGCATGGACGGGCTTTGAGCAGTGGACCTATCCACCCGGTTGTGTTAGGTCAGCCCATAGGAACACTTTGGAGCATCATCCGGGCCAGACCCACGGCAAGATTCCCTCCGTGTAGACCCGATGCGTCCGTTTCCCCCTCCAGGTGCCGGCGGCGGCACCGTCCGTGAGGGGGTTACACCCCGGAGACATGTGCTGCCTCTTCGGACATGCCACCACAACACCCCGCATGTATGAGGGCCCAGTGCGACGCTCGAGTGGCACTGCTACCCCCCAGGGCCCCCGTCCCGCCTAACCCTGTAGCGTTTGACCACGGGATCTAGCCCTTTGACTTTGCACGGACGGGCTTTGAGCAGTGGACCTATCCACCCGGTTGTGTTAGGTCAGTCCATAGGAACACTTTGGAGCAACATCTGGGCCAGACTCACGGCAAGATCCCCTCCGTGTAGACCCGACACGTCCGTTTCCCCCCTCCAGGTGCCGGCGGCGGCGCCGTCCATGGGGGGCAGGGGTGCACACCCCGGAGACGTGTGCCGGGCGTTTGCACCCGACACAACACTTCCAGACTTGTGAGAGGCCGCCTACGCAAGATTTGACGGCATGCTAGCCCCCAGAGGCCGCCGGCCACAGTCGTAGACACGCGAAGAGCAATCTACGTAAGAGGGAATTGTTCAGATACTACTCCATCACGAACAATTATGAAAAATTACCACCAGTCCTACGGCACATGTGCCCACGTCGTGTAAAAACTCATGATTATATCGCGCTCCGAGTATTTAATAATATTCATGCTGCATCGTTACCGCAGAACGTCTACTACCGTGTCATCGCCGTCCTTGAGGGGGGCACACCTCGGAGACGCGTGCCGCCTCTTCGGACA
The DNA here is from genome assembly GCF_018294505.1 of Triticum aestivum. Lineage (NCBI taxonomy): Eukaryota > Viridiplantae > Streptophyta > Magnoliopsida > Poales > Poaceae > Triticum > Triticum aestivum. The sequence goes on along the minus strand of NC_057795.1, from coordinate 151,040,956 downwards.
TGCCACCACACCACCCCGCATGTATGAGGGCCCGGTGCGACGCTCGGGTGGCATTGCTACCCCTCAGGGATCTAGCCCTTTGACTTTGCACGGATGGGCTTTGAGTAGTGAACCTATCCACCCGGTTGTGTTAGGTCAGCCCATAGGAACACTTTGGAGCAACATCCGGGCCAGACCCACGGCAAGATCCCCTCCGTGTAGACCCGACGCGTCCGTTTCCCCCCTCCAGGTGCCGGCGGTGGCGCTGTCCGTGATGGGGGGGGTACACCCCGGAGACGCGTGCCACCTCTTCATACATGCCACCACACCCCCCGCATGTATGAGGGCCTGGTGTGACGCTCGGGTGGCATTGCTACCCCCAGGGCCCCCGTCCCGCCTAACCCTGTAGCGTTTGACCACGGGATCTAGCCCTTTGACTTTGCACGGACGGGCTTTGAGAAGTGGACCTATCCACCCGGTTGTGTTAGGTCAGCCCATAGGAACACTTTGGAGCAACATCCGGGCCAGACCCACGGCAAGATCCCCTCCGCCTAGACCCAACGCGTCCGTTTCCCCCCTCCAGATGCCGGTGGCGGCGTCGTCCGTGAGGGGGGGGGGCACATCCCGGAGATGCGTGCTGCCTCTTCGGACCTGCCACCACACAACCCCGCATGTATGAGGGCCCGGTGCGGCGCTCGGGTTGCATTGCTACCCCAGGGCCCCCGTCCCGCCTAACCCTGTAGCGTTTGACCACGGGATCTAGCCCTTTGACTTTGCACGGACGGGCTTTGAGCAGTGGACCTATCCACCCGGTTGTGTTAGGTCAGTCCATAGGAACACTTTGGAGCAACATACGGGCCAGACCCACGGCAAGATCCCCTCCGTGTAGACCGGACGCGTCCATTTCCCCCCTCCAGGTGCCGGCGGCGGCGCCGTCCGTGGGGTGGGGGGGACACCCTGGAGACGCGTGCCAGGCGTTTGCTAAAGGAAATATGCCCTAGAGGCAATAATAAAGTTATTATTTATTTCCTTATTTCATGATAAATGTTTATTATTCATGCTAGAATTGTATTAACCGGAAACATAATACATGTGTGAATACATAGACAAACTTAATGTCACTAGTATGCCTCTACTTGACTAGCTCGTGAATCAAAGATGGTTAAGTTTCCTAGCCATAGACATGAGTTGTCATTTGATTAACGGGATCACATCATTAGGATAATGATGTGATTGACTTGACCCATTCCATTAGCTTAGCACTTGATCGTTTAGTATGTTGCTATTGCTTTCTTCATGACTTATACATGTTCCTACAACTATGAGATTATGCAACTCCCGTTTACCGGAGGAACACTTTGTGAGCTACCAAACTTCACAATGTAACTAGGTGATTATAAAGGAGCTCTACAGGTGTCTCCAAAGGTACATGTTGAGTTGGCATATTTTGAGATTAGGTTTTGTCACTCCGATTGTCGGAGAGGTATCTCTGGGCCCTCTCGGTAATGCACATCACTATAAGCCTGGCAAGCAATGTAGCTAATGAGTTAGTTACGGAATGATGCATTACATAATGAGTAAAGAGACTTGCCGGTAACGAGATTGAACTAGGTATTAAGATATCGATGATCGAATCTCGGGCAAGTAACATACCGATGACAAAAGGAACAATGTATGTTGTTATGCGGTTTGACCGATAAAGATCTTCGTAGAATACGTGGGAGCCAATATGAGCATCCAGGTTCTGCTATTGGTTATTGACCGGAGACTTGTCTCGGTCATGTCTACATAGTTCTCGAACCCATAGGGTCCGCACGCTTAAGGTTACGATGACAGTTATATTATGAGTTTATGAGTTTTGATGTACCGAAGGAGCTCGGAGTCCTGGATAAGATCGGGTACATGACGAGGAGTCTCGAAATGGCCGAGATGTAAAGATCGATATATTGGACGATTATATTCGGACTTCGGAAAGGTTCCGAGTGATTCGAGTATTTTTCGGAGTACCCGAGAGTTACGGGAATTCGCCAGTGAGTATATGGGACTTATTGGGCCATACAGGAATAGAGGAGAGAGGCCAAAAGGAAGGAGGCCTGCGCCCCCCCTCTGGTCTGAATTGGACAAGGGGTGCAGCCCCCTTTTCCTTCTCCCTCTCCTACTCCAACAAGGAAAGGAGGAGTCCTACTCCCGGTGGGAGTAGGACTCCCCCCTTGGCGCGCCCTCCTCCTTGGCTGGCTGCCTCCCCCCTTGCGCCTTTATATACGGGGGCAGGGGGCACCCCATAGACACAACAACAATTGATCTCTTGATCTCTTAGCCGTGTGCGGTGCCCCCCTCCACCATCTTCCTCGATAATATTGTAGCGGTGCTTAGGCGAAGCCCTGCGACGGTAGAACATCAAAATCGTCACCACGCCATCGTGCTGACGGAACTTTTCCCCGACATTCTGCTGGATCGGAGTCCGGGGATCGTCATCGAGCTGAACGTGTGCTAGAACTCGGAGGTGCTGTAGTTTCGGCACTTGATCGGTCGGGCCGTGAAGATGTACAACTACATCAACCGCGTTGTTCTAGCGCTTCCGCTTTCAATCTACGAGGGTACGTGGACAACACTCTCCCCTCTCGTTGCTATGCATCACCATGATCTTGCGTGTGCATAGGAAATTTTGTGAAATTACTACGTTCCCCAACAATGGTATCAGAGCCAGGTTTTATGCGTAGATGTTATATGTACGAGTAGAACACAAGTGAGTTGTGGGCGATACAAGTCATACTGCTTACCAGCATGTCATACTTTGGTTCGGTGATATTGTTGGATGAAGCGGCCCGGACCGACATTATGCGTATGCTTACGCGAGACTGGTTCTACCGACGTGCTTCACACACAAGTGGCTGGCGGGTGTCTGTTTCTCCAACTTTAGTTGAACCGAGTGTGGCTACGCCCGGTCCTTGCGAAAGTTAAAACATCACTAACTTGACGAACTATCGTTGTGGTTTTTATGCGTAGGTAAGAACGGTTCTTGCTCAGCCCGTAGCAGGCACGTAAAATTTACAACAACAAAGTAGAGGACGTCTAACTTGTTTTTGTAGGGCATGTTGTGATGTGATATGGTCAAGATGTGATGCTATATTTTATTGTATGAGATGATCATGTTTTGTAACCGAAGTTATCGGCAACTGGCAGGAGCCATATGGTTGTCGCTTTATTGTATGAAATGCAAACGCCCTATAATTGCTTTACTTTATCACTAAGCGGTAGCGATAGTCGTAAAAGCAATAGATGGCGTAAACGACAACGTTGCTACGAGATCAAGGTGTCGCGCCGGTGACGATGGTGATCACGATGGTGCTTCGGAGATGGAGATCACAAGCACAAGATGATGATGGCCATATCATATCACTTATATTGATTGCATGTGATGTTTATCTTTTATGCATCTTATCTTGCTTTGATTGACGGTAGCATTTTAATATGATCTCTCACTAATTATCAAGAAGTGTTCTCCCTGAGTATGCACTGTTGCGAAAGTTCTTCGCGCTGAGACACCACGTGATGATCGGGTGTGATAGGCTCTAAGTTCAAATACAACGGGTGCAAAACAGTTGCACACGCGGAATACTCAGGCTAAAGTGATGAGCCTAGCATATACAGATATGGCCTCGGAACACGGAGACCGAAAGGTCGAGCGTGAATCATATAGTACATATGATCAACATAGTGATGTTCACCATTGAAAACTACTCCATCTCACATGATGATCGGACATGGTTTAGTTGATTTGGATCATGTGATCACTTAGATTACTAGAGAGATGTCTGTCTAAGTGGGAGTTCTTAAGTAATATGATTAATTGAACTTAAATTTATCATGAACTTAGTCCTGGTAGTATTTTGCAAATTATGTTGTAGATCAATAGCTCGCGTTGTTGCTTTCATATGTTTATTTTGATATGTTCCTAGAGATAATTGTGTTGAAAGATGTTAGTAGCAATGATGCGGATTGGATCCGTGATCTGAGGTTTATCCTCATTGCTGCACAGAAGAATTATGTCCTTAATGCACCGCTAGGTGACAGACCTATTGTAGGAGCAGATGCAGACGTTATGAACGTTTGGCTAGCTCAATATGATGACTACTTGATAGTTTAGTGCACCATGCTTAACGGCTTAGAATCGGGACTTCAAAGACATTTTGAACGTCACAGACCATATGAGATGTTCCAGGAATTGAAGTTAATATTTCAAGCAAATAGCCGAGTTGAGAGATATGAAGTCTCCAACAAGTTCTATAGCTAAAAGATGGAGGAGAATCGCTCAATTAGTGAGCATGTGCTCAGATTGTCTGGGTACTACAATCACTTGAATCAAGTGGGAGTAAATCTTCCAGATAAGATAGTAATTGACAGAGTTCTCTAGTCACCATCACCAAGTTACTAGAACTTTGTGATGAACTATAGTATGCAAGGGATGACGAAAACGATTCCCGAGCTCTTCGTGATTTTGAAATTGACGAAGGTAGAAATCAAGAAAGAGCATCAAGTGTTGATGATTGACAAAACCACTAGTTTCAAGAAAAGGGCAAAGGGAAAGAAAGGGAACTTCAAGTAGAATGGCAAGCAAGTTTTCACTCCCGCGAAGAAGCCCAAAGCTGGACCAAAGCCTGAAACTGAGTGCTTACACTACAAAGGAAATGATCACTAGAAGCGGAAATGCCCTGAATATTTGGTGGATAAGAAGGATGGCAAAGTGAACAAGGGTATATTTGATATACAGGTTATTGATGTGTACCTTACTAGTTTTTATAGTAGCCCCTGAGTATTTGATACTTGTTCGGTTGCTAAAAATTAGTATCTCGAAACAGGAGTTACTGAATAAATAGAGACTAGTTGAGGGTGAAGTGATGATGTGTGTTGGAAGTGGTTCCAAGATTGATATGATCATCATCGCACACTCCCTACACTTTCGGGATTAGTGTTAAACCTAAATAAATGTTATTTGGCGTTTGCATTGAGCATGAATATGATTTGATCATGTTTATTGCGATACGGTTATTCATTTAAAGTTAGAGAATAATTTTTATTCTGTTTACATGAATAATACCTACGATGGTCATACACCCAATGAAAATAGTTTGTTGGATCTCGATCGTAGTGATACACATATTCATAATATTGATGCCAAAAGATGAAAAGTTAATAATGATAGTGCAACTTATTTGTGGCACTGCCGTTTGGGTCATATCGGTGTAAAGCGCATGAAGAAACTCCATAAAGATGGATTTTCGGAATGACTTGGTTATGAATCATTTGATGCTTGCGAACTGTGCCTTTTGGGCAAGATGACTAAAACTCCGTTCTCAGGAACAATGCAACGAGCTACTAACTTGTTGGAAATAATACATACCGATGTATGCGGTCCAATGAGTGTTGATGCTCGTGGCGGGTATCGTTATTTTCTGACCTTCACAGATGATTTGAGTAGATATGCGTATATCTACTTAATGAAGCACAAGTCTGAAACATTTGAAAAGTTTAAAGAATTTCAGAGTGAAGTGGAGAATCATCGTAACAAGAAAATGAAGTTTCTACAATCTGATCGTAGAGAAGAATATTTGAGTTATGAGTTTGGCCTTCATTTTAAACAATGTGGACACTACAAGAAATATGTCAACTTGTGACCTTGACTATTGGTCACTGAATGGTCATTGGTTTTCATTTGTGACCTTTTTGTGACCAAAAACAGAAGGTCAAAAGCTGGCAGTCGTAAACTGAAATTAACGACCTTCTTCGGGATAAGGTCGTAGACGTTTACGACCAAAAAAGAAGGTCGTTGAACCCATGACCTTTTCTTTTGGTCACTGGTTGTCTGCCCAGGCCACGTGGGATCCGACGTGGCAAGCTGACGTGGCAAAATTGCGACCAATTGAATTGGTCGTTGGTGAGATTCAACCCGGTCCAATTAGGTGTTCTACATGGGCCAAGCCCATTAATTTAGCCTTTTTAACATATATTTTTTTGTTAATTTTTGGTAGCTACATGGGCCTGGCCCAACATTTTAGCCTTTTTATTTCATGGCTCATGGCCTTTTTGTGATCTATTTCGTTTTTGGGCCTAAGCCTTTTTATTTTCTTGGCCATCGCCTTTTCACAATTGATTCTTTTAGTAATTTTGTTCATTTTTCCTGAATTGTTTGATTTGTGGCCTTTTTAGGACCCAAATAGTATTTTTTTCATTTCCGACATATCACCAATAAAGTAGTAGCAATAAATAACCAGTATTTTGGTCAAGAGAGCCCCGATCACACAAATTTTCAAAAATGACGACCAAACACTACAAAAGAAATACACTTCCGTGATGATACGTGTTTGTCACAGTAGGTCGCGTTTTTTGTCATGCATGTACATCCATGACAAATTTATGACAGAATCAAGATAGTCATACCTGTGCTGTCGTAGAAGAGTTCCATGACATTACCAAAATTATCATCACAGAAGTGTCCACTTCCATCACGATAAATCGCGCGTCACAGAAGTGCTTTCGTCAAGGGTGACCGACACGTGGCATCCACCGTAACAGAACATCGTTAAGCTATCGGGTCGGGTTTTGGATCCGATAACCCGTTAACAGCACCGACCAATGGGAAATTTCCACGTGTAAAATTCTTATTGGCCGGATGAAACACGTGTCAGCTTGTTAGTGGGTCAGATAGGCGCCTATGATATGTCGACACGTGCCATGGCCCATTTAGCTTACAAAGCCGGCCCATTTGACTTGGTCAAAAGTTAACGGGCTGGCCCATGAAAAGCCTGTTAATGGTCTCTTCGCAAATAGCCCATTTTATGACCCGTTAACTCATGGCCCGTTAGGCACTAAAGGAAATTGGCCCAACAACGTCATGTGGGCCGTCGAATATAACACCAACCCTTTGCACTTTCGGCCCATGTATGGCCCATGACGTCTTTTGGCCCATATGAGGCCTTCGTATCTTTCGGCCCTTTACAGGCCCACGGTGACTCTAGCCCATAATGAACAATAATTTTCTTTGTACCCGTTAATGGCCCGTGATTTACATGGGCCGTTTCCAGCCAGTGTTAGCTTTCGGCCTATTGATGACCCATACGTTCTTGGGCTCCTTTTCGGCCCTTGATTACTTCCGGCCCGTTACTGGCCTGTTCCCGTAATGGGCCAAATTCGGCCCATGGCAAGAGTCGGCCCGTTACTGGCATGTTCCCCAAATGGGCCAAATTCGGCCCATAGCAAGAGTCGGCCCGTTACTGGCCTTTACCCTAATGGGCCAAATTCGGCCCATGGCAAGAGTCGGCCCGTTTCTGGCCAGCTCGTCCTATATTCTGGCCCATTAACGACCCGTTTTGCCTACGACAGAATTAAGCTTTTGCAGTCCTACGGCCTGTTAACTGCCCGTTACCGTGCTGGGCCGATACCAATTACGCCCGATTACATAGACCCATTTATCCGACGGCCCGAGGCCCACCGATTACAGGCCCATTTATCGACGGCCTGAGGCCCACCGATTACATGCCCATTTATCGACGGCCCGTAGGAGACCCATGGATCCTACGGCTCGTATATGGCCCATGGGTAGTTGCGGCCACTAGCAAACCAGGGAAAAAGAAGACTAGGAAATAAATAAGGCCGAAATTAACGCTAGGCTATTAAGGCGATTGCACAGATTACATCCACTCGGCATCAAAGATGGAATCCCATCAAAGATCGCCACCAATGAAAATATAGGGAACACCCTACACTATAGAAAAATGGCTTGCTGTTTTCTTCAGCCATGGCTGCACGTTAAGAATAAATTTTGTATCGCACCAAAACAAATACTATATAACAAAAGGAAGGTTGGCATAAAACTTAACAGTCTAGCAGATAAATGCACCACCAGAAGTTCAGAAGCTCGGTTCATTTGACCTGACTGTTACGTTTTCATGCTATATTGTCCGATGGAGCACCATAACCCTCGCCTTCATTTCCCCTAGGCTCCTGAACAACATAGCAAATGTCTAATAGTCTGGTTTCAAAACCATGCATATCTTGACGACATTGAGCAATGTTTCTCCTTGTTTCACAAAGGGCCTCTGTTAGGGAATGGACTTGTGTCTGGAGCGCAGATACAACATTGCTTTGAGCTTGCATATCTTGATCATGAGGCAGTTTGGACGATATTGCCTTAACAACCAACCCTGTATTACGCAGGAACATGCTTTTGGCACTGTTAGTGGACAGGTACCGACCCACTGTAGCAAGAGCTGACATTGCGGTTATAGTTACCTCGCCACCTTCAGAAGGTGGCGGTTCCACCAATTTTTCCATAGCTCGCTGAAAAGTTGAGGTTTTACATTAGTAGTACCAGAACAGAAGATATTAAGGAGGCAGCAAAACCAAACAAAATAGCTTTGGTCTATATACAAAACTTATTCTGGTGAACCCATGTAAAATATTAGTTGTATTTTATTGCAAAGTACATAATAAAACCAGGTTCCAAACATATGACCATGTACCATCGCTAATGTATTGTCTATTTCTTCACATTGTATTGAGGGCTAAGGATAAAGAGACGAAGTTTATAATACGGTAAACATAGTATGACATCATTCATATCACAAAACAACTGAGAACAGACAAACAGGCAATTGTAACGTTGTGTGGGCAAGTCCAGCATGGAACTAGATTACGGGTCAAGATCAAAGGAACATCACTCCTCCCTTTTAAACCTTGTAAGGTGCAATGATACGCTAAGACAATTGTGTATAAAATTGAAAAGAGTAATAGACATTGGCTGCAAACCATGCAGTTCAAGGCACAAGTCAGAGTAAGTAGTAGTTAAAAGGCATGAGGATTAAGGACTTACAACAACGGCTTTGACTGGTGTAGTCATGCCCTTCTTCTTGCTGGTGTGACAGTCCTTGAAGATTTCCACAGCATTTGGTTCAGGTACTTTTTGGTCCTTGCAGGCTTTCCTCTGCATTTCGAACAAGTCAATATAGATATGATAATATGGTACAGCAAAAAGAGTGAAACAACAGCTAATTACAAGAGCCTTGCAGTGTGCAAATAGCTACGAGATCCTGTTGTCTGTTGGAATTTCACTTTCGTACGGTTGGCCTTGTTCTTTGAACAATTCACCTACAAGAAGATAGATTTGTGTGGCACATGCGTCAATAGGACTTCAACATGTGATCTGATCACACACACACACACACACACACACACACACACACACACACACACACACACACACACATATATATATATATATATAATGTACCTAATACTTTGGATCAGACCAGTGTTTAACAAGGCCCCTCCAGTCTTCATCCGATAAATTTTCCACTGGAGATGTTTGGGAAAGTTCACTGTTAGCCTTGCCTTCAAAGTGAGTTTTCCTCAAGTTATACCGATACTGTCACAGACCAGACTTGAAAACATGGGTGCAAGCTTGTCTGGTTGCATCATCTTGGCTATCCAACTTGAACTTCATCTTTTGAAAATTATGGGAGTCTCATTATCAGCAACCTAGAAAGTATGGGACAGAGCAAGACGATATTACTAGTTTCCATACATAACCATACTTACAGATAAATGGTCGAGGAAGGTGTTGAACTGGGTTTCGTCTTTGTCATTCCTGTACTGAATCCATGTTGAGAGGATACGTACATGACACCTAACGGTAACCGCTGCCTCTGATACTAACTTGGCTGACTCTGTAGCATCACGTGGCCTTTTTAAACCTGCCTCAAAACGGATCTCCATTCTTCCTCCTCTAGATTTAGGTAACCTATCGAGCATTATCCCTGATGTTTGTTTCCTCTTGAGCCTAGGTGCTAGTCCAACAACGAACATAGCAAGTGTTAGTGTACATCAAACTGTGAGACTACATATAAAGAAGCATGCAACTGTAACTTGACTCCAGCAACTACCTTCTTGCTGTTGAAGCTCACAAGGTTCATCTGATATTGCCAACTCGTCTTGTGTCAAGAGTGCTTGGGAAGTAGTGTCAGGTGGCAAGGGAGCTTGGGAACGTGCTGCTAGCTCAGTTGACGCACGAGTATGTCGTGCAACTGGTAGTACTGTGGTAGGTGTTGCAAGAACTAGGGTTGTCTCTGCTTGTTTGGTGGCAGCTATTTGTTTTTGTTTGGCTTTTTTTGCAGCTCGTGTAGCATGGGATGCCGTGTTTGTAGAATTTTCCGCTGGACTTTCACCTTCTATTGCACCATCAGTACCAACAGAATCTGCAGGATTCATCCGCTTCTCATTCCCTGCCATTCTGTGTTTCTTCCTCTTTCTCTGTGCCATGTTAAGTCAAGCCGACAAGAAAAACGAATAACAATTTAGTTCTTCAGAACAAATTGATGCATGATGCAGACGAACTAAACTTTGATGTTAGACAACCACATGATAGGAGGATGTAATATGTATGAAAAACAGGACGGAAGAGATAACCAGAACTATGATGTGTAAACTAAGAAGAAGACATTTCACCAAATTAGGAGCAATGCAATGGAAGGTAGACACCATATGAAAGATGCTACAAATATCGCTCTGCCAAGTTAATAGTGTCTCAGCATAAATGGCGTTTAAACAAATGTGAAGCAGTACAAGAAATAAATCATATGCAAGATGCAAACAACATCACACTACCATGTTAGAGGTCTCTTGTCATTAGTGCCATTGCATATTCCCAGCATTGCATATTCACAGCTTATGATGTGTAAACTAAGGAGAATGCATTTCAACAAATTAGAAGCAATGAAAGCTAGACACCATATGAAAGATTCAACGAATATCACTCTACCAAGTTAAAACTGTCTCGTCATAAGTGCCATTTCAACAAATTAGTAGTACAAGCTAGAAAAGAATGTGAGATGTAACCTATATCACACTCCGAAGTCAAATGTGTCTTATGATAAGTGATTGTTACAGGTTATGCAACAGTAGTAATTTGATGTAAGAACATTGTGTGATAGACAGATATTGTACGTTCTAGAAACAGGAACACGTGTCTTATTCAAGTATAATGTGTAAAGTGAGCAGATGGAATTCAACAAAATTAGAAGCAATACAAGCTAGACATCACACATAACATGCAACCACATATAACAGTGCCAAGTTAGAGGGAGCACCAGTGATGCTGCACTAGGGGAGACATGCTCATCATAAACACAGCTTTGTTGAGTGTCTATGCATGTGTTGTCTTGGAAATCATCTTGGGGGTGTGGAGGAGTAGAAACTGTAGAGGCCCTCTGTTTGTAAGGAGCACCTTTATCCGCTGCCTTGCTAACTTCCTTCCGCTTTATTGATTTTGAATTGTCAAGCAAAAACCGACAAGAAAAAGCAATAAAATTCTCTCTTCAGAACTCATTCATGCATGATACTGACAATCACTACTTTGATGTAAGGCAAACACATGATACCAGGATGGAATATGTACGAAAAATAGGACGGCATGGCATGTTCACAACGGTTTGTGTAAACTAAGCAGAAACCATTCCAGCAAATAAGAAGCAATGCGAGCTAGACACCACATGAAAGATGCAACCAATATGACTCTGCCAAGTTAAAAGCGTCCCATCATAAATGGAATTTCAACAAATTAGTAGCAGCGCATGCTATAAATCATATGAAAGATGCAACTAATATCGCACTGCATATACTAAAGGTGTCTCGTCATATTGATTGATGCAGGATACAAAAAAACAATAGTTTTATGTAAGGACATGCTTAATAGACAGATGTACTATGTACTAAATACAGGAAGGCATGTCACATTAACAGGTATAGTGTCACATTTACAGGAGTATAAGCTAAGCAGACTAGCACATGCAGTTTAACCAGATTGGAAGAACTACAATGTAGACACCATATGCAACATGCAACCACATATCATGCTGCCAAGTTAGAGCAAGCACCTGCAATGCTAGTGTAGGGGAAATGTTGTAATCAATTACAGAGCTATGTTCACTATCTTCATCAAGCATTTTTGTTTCTTGAGAATCATGTCGGGAGGCTGACGCTGCATTCTTTAAATGAGGAGTAGTCCCCTTGCCTGCCTGCCTCGTCATAAGTGATTGATGAGGGATACACAAGAACATTAGTTTGATGTAAGAACATGGTTAATACACAGATGTACTAGTATGTACCAAAAACAGAAAGGCATGTCATATTCAAAGGTATAATGTGTAAGCTAAGCAGATGCAATTTAACCAAATTGGAAGCAATACAAGCTAGACACCCGGCTGGAGTGGTGAACATGATCATCTAGGACCTGAGAGCCTGGTGGGAGGCGGGCTGCTTCGCCACCATCGCGGATTTTTAGTTGGCTTCCAGGTGATGCTGTCTTTGCTGGGCTTGTCACTGGCTCGGCCAGTGCCCTGACTAGCTATTTGTCTTCTGGTGCTCACGGGATGGTGGTTCATGTAAAAAATATCTTTCCTTATCTTAATAAAGACAGACTTCGGCCTTTCGAATACAAGCTAGACGCCATATGGAACATGCAACCACATATGACATCGCGAAGTTAAAGCAAGCACCTGGGATGGTGGTTCATTGCGAGCGAGGTCATCAACTCCAGAGCAACGTTTACCGTCTCCATCTGCTGACAGTGCACCATTTAAAGCGCTGTAACGTGCCGCGCCTAGCCGCATAGAAAGCTGGCACGACTTGTCTCTTTTCTTTTTTGCTTCGCTTTCTGCAGACTCTAAAATACCCTTGCATAAAACACAATAGTGAGAGTATGGATGAAGTGTGTGCAGAACTAGTGCACTGTAAAAGTAGCAGATAGCAGGTGGCTGAAAAATAAATGACAGGAGACATATGATAGCTCTACAACATTGCATGGCAAACAAAATTACATTCTACTCCGTATGATTTTGTAATATATGAGCACAGGAAATGCAGGTACTCCTCCAGCACACCACCACATGTGGTCATATCTAAGATAACAGTCGACTGAAAATAAATAGGTTAGTCGATTTTTTAATGAACCAGCCAATCTATAAAGAACGGGCAGATGGCCTTGTCTACCTCCCGCCAGTCACTGTTGACGATCTTTCTCGAACCGCCAGCGGCCATCGTCCGAGTCCCGTGCCTCTGCCGCCCCGCCCTCCCATCGACCTCACACGACCGCCGTGCTTGGCAGCGCCCCCAAGCCATCCCTTTAATCCCGGCCGACCTCCAGATCGGGCGCCAGTAGCTCTAGGCCGCACACGCCCCTAAGATAAACACCAAGGCGCTGCTTCCCCGGCGTAATAGTCGTACTAGCGCCTGTTATGCCGGGGAATGCTTCCATTAATTGGGAATTAGCTGGCCATAAATTGAAATTCAGGGGGCGACGGACCTCTAGCTAAGGTGAAATAGTATATGAGTAGAAACCTTGTGCATCGCGAGTTACTAGGAACATCTAGTATCAAGAAGAAGCGGTCAACTAGTGTCTTCTGTGGGATGAATACCGTGCAAGCAGAGACGTAAGATTTGCACGAATAAGGGAAGAGGAGTACCTTCTTCGGTTGCCAGTGTGGTCACCTCCACTTGTTGCGCCGATCTTCTTCTTTTTACTGGGGAAACCGATGTTCTGGAGGGTGCAGGCTTGGACGAACCCATGGCCAAATTGTTGACTGTGTTTCCGTGGCCATATGTCGGCGGAGGGGAAGCAGATCCGAGGCGGCGAAGGACAGCGTAGCAGGAACAGATCCGGTGTGGTGGAGGGTGGCGAAGTTGGAGCGGCAACGGTGAGGCGCAGGACGGCATGGTTGAACTGGCTTGGGTACGGACGGCTCGGCCTCGGCTTCAACTGCTAGCCGTGGAGGGCGTTGCGGTTGAGATTGCGGTGGATGACGACGTCGGGGTATCGGCTCCGGCGTGATGGAGGAGGGCGGAGGTTGATGGGTGGGATGGGGTGGCGGACGGAGGACGTCGGGGTTTGGCGGCTGGTGGAGAGGTAGTTTTGGCGCCCATGGAGTACGAATGGGGAATCGGACGGGTGGGGGGGAACCATGTTTCGGTCTGGGACGCGCTTGTTTTTGGCTTTCTTGAACAGAAGATGGGACGCACTTGTTTGAAATTTGGGGAAAGTACAAACTTTGCCCCCCTCTTAAGTTTCGGACCTACCGCGGGTCAAGGGTAGGATGGTAATCCCAGGTGTCCCAAATAGTGGGCGGGAGTGATTTCGGCCGCGTGCATGTGTGCTTAGGAGGCCATTGTGTATGAATGTTTTTCGGAGGCGGTTGCGTGGCGTCTAGATGAAACTACAAACCTACCCCGGTTTAGACCTTTGGATGTCGGGCTGGTAGGTTTCACAGGTCGGAGTTATTAGAAAAGTAATTTCCTTGTACTACCAAACATTGCTCTCACGCGGTTTCGGGTGAGTAGAGGCTCTTTTGGCGCTTCGTTCGAAATTTTGAAACACAAGCATTCACATTTAGAGTACTCTTGAACTACGAGGATTGACCTAAATAGACAACGTTATATTTGACCTTGTATGTTTGAAAACCTCATTAAATTATCCTCTTCCTTTTGAAATTCTGACACTTGAAAATCCTATAACTACGATTATTTTGGAATGGAGGAGCTAAATTTGAATCTATTTTGTACACGACTACATATGCTATTATGTACAAAATCAGAGCAAAGATTGGTACCCCCATAGTTTAGGTATGGTTTACAAATGCCATGATATCAAATTCAAATAATTGTATGGACTTCATGTTGAATTCGATTTTTTAAAACCACCTTAGGTTGAATTCAAATGTATGCTAGTTCATAGGTAGCTATTTATAAATGTCCATTGTGTAACTTTCGTATGTATAATGTGCTTTACACACACAACATGAACTATACTCACGTTTATATTCGATTGCTAAAGCGATGCATTGTGTGGAGTTCAAAATACTAACTATGTGGATCAATTGTGTCGAATAATAACATAGACATGCTCAAATTCGATAGAATCTAGATGTTTGATGGATCAATGACCGCTCCTTACGCGAATTGCAAATATCATGATCCCATCCTAATATTTGGATACAATTTATATCTTTAATCAATGTGTAGAGGAGTCTTTTACGTGTAGTTTCACTCTCCATTGGTGGTCTCTCACACATGCTCACACACTCTCTCCCGAGGTGTCTTTATCGCACACATGCTCTAGATATAACCCTCCCTCCCTCTCGTAACCATTTACAACTGTTTTCACTAACCTTTATCACAAGCACTCTTCCTCTAGCAAAGATACACACGCACAATCCTCATCAACCCTTTCTATATACATGCACCTGCCTACGTGTCTCATGTACGCACATTTTCTTTACGCCTGTCTCTCACGCATTATCTCACACCTCTCTTCCTAATCGACGGGTATGATTCTAGCAGAGCATTTTGTAGGATGCCCCTTAAAGTTAGGTTGGATGAATAGTAATATCAGAGATAAAGGGGTTACCTTAGTCTGAGAACCTAGGGTTACAAATCCTAGCCGGCTTTGTCAGTGGACACAGAGTCCTTCACAATTCTGCTATCTTTGTCTTGTACGACTAGTCATCCATGGGTCTTCCTAAATGTGTCATGGGCCGACCAATGTGGCGCAGGACGGAACTGAACAAAGGGCCTCACCTCGACCCACCGGACCTCACGCGGTGACACACCCTCTGCCCCCACGTCTCATTATGTTCTCACACCCACACATAGCAACACAAACACCACACACACAAAAAATTTCTCCTGGTGCCTCTATTCCCTCCCCCTTGCATGTACACACTCAAGGGAATGGAATCTCTTGTCGCGACGTCATATTCGTCTCTCTCTCTCTCTAGACCACTCTCATTTCTCGTGCTATCTCTCCCACGCCCCCCGTCAGCCCCTCTATCCATGCCTCTCTCGAATACGTAATACACACACGTACCTCTCTAGGCCCCGCCAAATGCATCAACTACACATTCACCGCAAAACGTATATAGTGACCGTAATCAGCTTATTCTGAAGTTCGGTGACCGTATTATGCTTTTCTCTCTGTAGGCCCTCCAAAACTACATCTCTACATGTTCTCGCATGTTACATCTAACAACTATGCAATACAGCACTACTACTACACTCTAACACAATAAATCATATGTGTTTTTAGTTTTACTAGATATCATATTGTTACTTATAATTATTCAGTTTGCATACATTAAAATTGCCTTTGAAATGTATGGCCAGCATCATCTACCGTGCGGGAAAAATCCCGCCCTTTCCTGTTTAATCAGGTTTGTATCGATGGATCGTGCGAAACAGCAAAACTATAGTACTATACAGTACAAGTGACAGTTCACTGGGCCGTCGTGTCGTCTACTCCTCCGTCGTAAGAGTGGAGCACTCACTTTCATAAATCTTCTAGTCCCTTTCGCCGACATGTGGGACATCAAGCTACTGGGTCCACGTGCCATACCGAAATACAGTGTAGAGCAGCCGGGGTGAAGCACCCCAGTCATGGCGCCGGCGTAGTAATGAGCAATGAGGCGTCAAATCACAAAGCTTCACCTTTCCCACAGTTAAGTTGGAGGGACGAAGTAATAATGCTAAAAAAAGAAGTTGGAGGGACGAAGCAACCATCATTTCACTCGTTGCTGAATCCGCTTCTCCCTCATCTTCTTCAACTTAACCACGTGTTGCTTCTGCCGTTGTTCTGCCTCATGTGGGACGCGGATCAGCTTGGTAAAGCACTGACACGTGGGACCGCATGTTAGCAAACCGCCAGGACAACGTCCTCCGAAAATAAGAAACCTCCCCTGCCATCCGCGTGGCAAAATCACCTCCTTTTTACTAATCTTTGATTCTATAATTTATTAGATCAATATAATTGAGATTTGTATAGATAGCACACAGGAGCAAAACCAAATGGTACGGTTAAGGGCATCCACAATGTGTAGCCAAATGTGAAAATAGCTTTTGGCATCATGTGAACCATTGTGGACGGTGTTGCCAAAGGCAAAAAGATGGAACCGAAGCTCCCTGATTGATTGATTGAAGGAATAGAAAAATGCAACGTCTCTCCTCTTTCTCCCATGCTTGGATGCATGTTGTACAGTATAGAGCACAAAGTCTACTCCCCTGTCCCTTCTATCACAAATCACAAAGTAGTGAGGCGTCAAATCACAAAGCACGGACGAAGCAACTATCATTTCACTCTTTGCTGACTCCGCTTCTCCATCGTCTTCTTCGAGAAACCATCTCACCGCACTAGTACTCCTAGTAGTAGTACTAGTAAAGGACTTCCTGGATGCAAATAAGGCGGTTGTCTCGGCTTGCAGGCGGCACTTGCGAACGACTTACCGTGGTCTCCCTCAATGGTGTTCTCCGTCGAACGCACTTCACCAAACCACAAAAAAAAAGTCGTCGACGTCACCGCAATGGGCAAGGAATTCAAATATAGTTACTACTTCCATTTTTTTGTACACAAGGCCAGTATATCAAAATTACAATTTGCAAAGGGCCACTAACACTAATCGAGGCAAAAATGATGGAGTTAGCAACCAAGGACATTAATATCCCCTGCATGCATGCGGAAGTGAGAAGGTTCGTTTGCATGGCGCTGCATTAATCAAGCGATGAGGAGTGAGATGGTTAGCTCTTTGGTGTTTTGAGAAAAAAATACGCATTAATTGACAAGTGAAACGAGGATTTGTATCGATTAAATCCCGCGAAGGAAAACCCTGCCTTTCTTTTTTAACATAGTACTCCTAGTACATACGTACTTATCCTGTTTGGGTCTAGGCCTTGCATTGCCAAACTTCGCCACACATTTTTGCCAAGCTTGCCTAAAGTTTTCCAAATGAGAAGGAGGTACACTTGCGCACGGCTGTCCCGGTCGCACCGCACCCTCGCACGGTCGGTCCTGCACGCCGCGGTCACACCGCACCCTCACACAGTCGCTCCTGCACGCCGCAAACCCAACCAAGGGAACGCACCCTCACTGACACGTGCTGTCGCATGTGAACAAACCAAACTCAGCCATCCTATCGCTGACACATAGTTTTCATTCATAGAGTATGTTATCCAACCGGACTATGCGTACGGCCCGTGCAGTGGTCTGTTGGGGAAGAAGAAGAGGTGAGGAAGAAGGAAAGAAGGGTTAGGAGACATAGGATATTCATCCAACCGCATGAAATGGTAGACTGACCCAAGTCGGGCGACTTGCATAACAAATAGTATGTTTTTACACAGCAAAAGATCCATAAAAACAATAACATAATGAAAAACTATCACTGCTCGCGGAAAGAGACAGCCTCATCGTCTTTGGCTGTAGGCGCAAACCAGCCGTCGCTGCCGACGTGTGTCTCCGCACCGTGGTTGTCCTCGGCCTCCAGCTACTCATTCAAGCGGAGCGTGCGGGCGCTCTGCATGGACGAGAGCACAGCCCGGTTCAAGTCGAGGACGTCTAGTTCCGCCTGCAGGAGGGCCTCGATGGCAGCAGCATCCGCGCGCTCCGCGTCGAGTCGAGCCTCCGCCACCCGGTTCAAGTACAGGACTTCCGGTTCCGCCTGCAGGAGGGCGTCGATGAGAGCGGCATCCGCACGCTCTGCATCGAGTCAAGCCTCTGCCGCCCGGTTCATGTCCAGGACGTCCGGTTCCGCCTGCAGGAGGGCCTCGATGGCAGTGGCATCCGCACGCTCCGCCTCAAGTTGAGCCTCCGCCGCCCGGTTCACATCCATGACATCCAACTCCGCCTGCAGGAGAGCCTCGATGGCAGCGGCATGCGCGCGCTCCGTGTCGAGTTGAGCCTCTGCCTCCCGGTCCTCCTTTAGTATCGCCATGTTGAACTGCTGGTCCGCCTGCACCATGGGGGACTTCATGCCGACGTCCATCGTCTCATACCCATCAGGGGCCTTCTGCGTCGCGACCTCCGTAGTGAACATTGGATCGGCTTCCTCCTCCTCGTAGCTTGGCTCCAGAGAACTCGGGGATTGGCCCGCCGCAAAGCGAGCTTGGGAATGGAGGTCTGTGGCGCCGACCGCCGCCGTGATTTCTGCGCGGCGCTCCGGCATCGGCATCTTGTAGTAAGTGATCTTGCGGCGCACCATGGCTTTCCGGCGAACTAGGGGACGCTTGATGCGGGCTAGGGGATCGAAAGGTGGGGGAATGGGCTAGAGATTTGGTGTGGTTTTAGGGCAGTGGCTGGCGTAGGCCGAGCAGCGAAGGTTCTGGTGTGAAGAGTGGTTCCGGTGACGACCGGTCAATCGGTTTTGACTGTACATCGCTCTTGTCGCGTTCGCGTTGCAGCCCGGCATGCTGGACCCTCCACGTCGCTCACCGAATGGAACGCGCTTCGTCTTGCGTTTTTGCTCGCTTGTGGGACCGCAGTTGAGAGCAAACCAACGTCCCTCCCCCTCCCCCGCCCGCTCATTTATTATACCACCACTCCCTCCATTTTATGCGGAGTAAATAAAAACAGAGGGAGTATACTACGAATGAGGATCCCCTGACGTGGCCGAACCCATTGAGTAACTGGCATGCGGGGCCTAGAAAGCATGGGGTCTGCCAGTAAGTGACCGAAAGGGAGGGTAAGGCAGGGATACCTACGTCAGAGGATCCACTTCCACTATACTACTTTGACCAAATGTTAGAGTAATAATATATGACATGCAACTTACACAAATGTTAGAGTAATAATATATGACATGCAACTTACACAAAGCATACAGGGTCTAATGCATTTTTGGAGGCTAACTTTGACCAAATGTTAGAGTAATAATATATGACATGCAACTTACACAAAGCACATGGTCAATTTCGTATGTGAAAGGATTTTCCAATGATATAATTTTCACATTATACATCTCATGTACTGTCACATCCCTAGTTCTGATCTGCTCTGGGCTAGCTAGTCATGTGTTGCATCATGTTTATTTTGCTCTTAATCTTGAAATGGGGTTTGATTCAAACCCTAGCACCAAATGACTTCAAATAGGATCAAATAAAATCTTATTCAATGATCCCAAAATGCCTTTAAAAATGCTCATGATTTCTGGTTAAGGTGGAAACCTCTGCCAAAAATGATGAGTATATTTCTAGGACATTTTGGATTTTCGAATTAATCCATATTGTATTTGAGTTGGAGCAAATAAAAGCTATAAATAATTTTATAGCTCCAGATATTTTGAAAATAATTGTGGGTCACTTGTATATTGCAGAGAGCTCCCACAAATAATTTCAGAATTTATAAAAAATGGTTTAGTGCCTAAACTAAACTAGAACAGAGAAAAAAATAAAACCCACCTGGGTAGCTTACCTGTAGTAGCAGCCCAGCTGCAGGCCTAGCCCACTAGGGGAAGCACTGTCTTCTTCCTCCTGCCAGGAGGAGAAGCAGCTGCGTGCCCGGCGCACAACTGAGCCGCGCCAGCTCCTGCTTGCCACCTCACGGCGTCTCGGCACTCCCAACCGCGCCACGGAGATGCCCTCGTTTCCCTCTGTCTCTCTCCCCTCTCACATCCCCCTCTGGCCCTCTCTCTCGCAAGAATATAGCGCAGCCAAGAGCGCCGATGAGCATCGCCGCGTCCACCGCCTCCCCCTCGACCTCTCACCGTGCCCGAAAGCTCCGCAACGACGTCTTCTACGCCCTCGACCAGCCAACCAACCAGGGACGCGCTATATCACCGCCATCGACATCATCTTCAACCTCCCGACGCCGAAGATCTTCGCCGTCGTTTCGTTGCCTCCAGGCCTCCCCCGAGCACGCTGACCATCCCATCGCCCCCTTTGTGAGTTCACGGACCAAAACCCCCTCCTCCCCGCCTCGATTTCTTGTCGTAGCCGTCGCCCCCTTGAAGACCGAATCGCGCCGCCACACGAGCTCGTCGCTGGCCACGCTTCGGTTACCAGTTGGTCCCGTGCATGTGCCTGTTGCACTCACAGCAATGCATAGTACCTCCCTAGCCTGCTACTTGCTAGAACGCAGGCCGTAGCGCAAAATCCGCGAGCACCCGAACTCCGGCCGCCGCTGACTTCGTTGCCGCCGCCGCTAGAGCCCACCCACGCGCAAACCGCTACCACCGTTGGATGCGCCGCTCCGCGGGCGTTCCAGCGAGCCCTTCCGCGCTTCGTTTGGCCGCCCGTAGCGTGTTCCTGAGCGCCGCCGCTGTGTTCGCGTGCTCGCCGGCGTTCAACTCCGGCGTGCTGACGTGGCACCGTCATTAGGGACTAATTACACCGCTAATTAACCCCCTCTTTCACTGACATATGGGCCCCGCGCCCAAATTAACCCTGGGATTTATTTCCTGTTTATTTTAGATTAATCAAGTGGCCCCACGCGTCAGCTTTGACCCTGCTGACATGGCCGCTGACCAGACCCACACGTCAGCTACACTAGCCAGCTCTGTGACACTGACCAGTGGGTCCCACGCATCAGGTTTGACCTGGACCGTGCCCCGTTGACCTGCCGACGTCATGATGATGTCAGGCTGACGCAGAATTTATTTTCTGGAATTTTAAATGAATCAGAAATGATTTATAAATTTCAGAAAATAATGCAAACTTAAAAAATTCATAATAATTCAACCGTAACTCAGAATGAGATAAATTATATATGAAAAATGATCAGAAAAATCCAATCTATCCATCTGTACTATTTTCATGCATGTTAGAACAACTTATGGCTGCTGTTTAGGACAAATCATATAAAGGGCATTTAAACCTTCACATATGGAGTTTGAATTGAACCTTGGGTACAAACCAACTTCATTTAACCTTGGTGCTATTTGCGTTAGCCCAATCAACGGCATATTTCCATGTCATGATCATGCATCATATTGTGCATTGCATTGATTGTGTTCTTCCTTGTTTGCCGGTGTTTGTCCCCTCCCGATAGACGTGGTTTCGACGATGAGATCGATGACACCGATGAAGAACTATACTATATTCAGAAGTGCCAGGCAAGTAAAACCCCCCTTGTTCATTCCGATACAATCCCACTCTCTTGCTCCTGCTCTATTTTATTGCATTAGGACAACAACGATACAACTGTTACTTGCTGTGGTAGTTGAACCCCTTTATCCTCTGCATGACCTGTCATTGCCACAGTAAATAGATGAAACCCACTAGCATGCGTAGGAATTGTTTGAGCCTTGATGTGCCTACTCATTCGTGCTTGTTTGTCATGCCTGCTACTGGTTAGAGTTGAGTCAGGTCTGATTCATCGGGAATGAATTGGAAAGTGGTGAACATGTCCTACTGTGTGTGAGCTAAGTGTGTGAACACGATTTGGTAAAGGTAGCGGTGAGAGGCCATGTAGGAGTACATGGTGGGTTGTCTCATTGAAGCCGTCCTCGGGAACTGAGTTCTGTGTTTGTGATCCATGAACAACTACTACCACGCATTGGAATGCTTAAGTGCCCCTCTCAACTTATTAATCAACCTGATCTCTGTCCAGGAGTTGCAACTAGTTTCTGGTGTTTGTAGGTAGTGTTAGTAGTCTACCAAGTGGCACCCGGTACAGGTGGGCTTGGGATAGACTAGGCACAGTGGCCCGGTGTACCAAGTGGCACCTGGATGGTGGACTTGGGAACCCTGCACACATCGTTTGGGGCCGTGAGCGACACCCCGGCCGGATCTCCTTGCGGATGGAACCCGAATAGGCGATAAACCTGGACGAGAGACTTGTGTGGTTAGTTAGGTCGTGGCCGACTCCCTCGCCAGGCTTCCGCTTGAAGGTTGCCAAGATCCACGAGGTGTACATGGCGGTAAGTGGCGAGAGCGTGTGTGAAGAAGTACACCCCTGCAGGGTTAACATTATCTATTCGAATAGCCGTGTCCGTGGAAAGGGACTTCTGGGTTGCCTATACAGTTCATAGACAAGTGAAAGTGGATACTCTAAAATGCGCAAGATAAGCGTGAGTGCAATGGATGGCATTCTCGTAGGGAGACGGGAGCGGATCCATAGTGGTGTATTGTTATGGTGAATATGTGGACTCGTGTGCGCCACCTCAAAAGAGTTACTTGCAGTCGTAGTTCAGGTTAGCCACCGAGTCAAAGCTGGCTTGCTGCAGTTAAACTCCACCACCCCCTTTGTTGATAATGATGCATGTGTAGTTAGTTCTGATGTAAGTCTTGCTGGGTATATTTGTACTCATGTTTGCCTATTTTACGTTTTTGCAGAGACTTCCGTCTCACTAGTAGTTCTACGTGGACTTCGACGTTTAGCTTGTTACCTCAGCTACGATCTTGTGCCCTCGGCAGGATCTGGTAGATAGTCAGGCTTCTCAGCCTTTTTCATTTATAGTTGTCTGTACTCAGACATGTTAAGCTTCCACGTGTGGTTTGACTTGTATGCTCTGAATGTTGGGTCATGAGACCCATGATTGTAATATCTTGCTCCTCGGAGCCTATCGAATAAAATACTTGAGTCGTAGAGTCATGTTGTGATGCCATGTTGTATTTGCACATATCGGGCATATTGTGTGTATGTTATTGAAATGCTTGGTATGTGTGGGATCTGACAACCTAGTTGTTTATCCTTGGTAGCCTCTCTTACCGGGAAATGTCTCCTAGTGATTCCACCGAGCCATGGTAGCTTGCTACTGCTCCGGAACACTTAGGTTGGCCGGCATGTGTCCTTCTTCGTTCCTGTGTCTGTCCCTTCGGGGAAATGCCACGCGGTGTCTACGGGAGTCCTGTTAGCCTGCTACAGCCCGGTTTATCGGAGTCCTGCTAGCCCAGTTGCTACAGCCCGGATTCACTTGCTGATGACCGACATGTTCGTTACTAGGTCATGTATTCCTGTCCCTGTAAGTTAGCGCCACTTTGGGTTCACGACTAGTCATGTCAGCCCGGGTTCTTTGTCATTTGGATGCTAGCGACACTGTCATATATGTGAGCCAAAAGGCGCAAACAGTTCCGGGCCTGATAAGGCGACACCCATGGGAATACCGTGCGTGAGGCCACAAAGTGATATGAGGTGTTACATGCTAGATCGGTCTGGCATTGGATCGGGGTCCTAACAGCTTTGGTATCAGAGCTTGACTGCCTGTAGGATTACCAAGCCAAAATGGTCGAAGTTGAGTCTACAAATTCTTTAGTTATATAAGGGAATTGATTGTGGGATGGAACGTAAGGCTCTTTTTACTCCTTATCCCTTATGCCTTCTGATCCGAGTCATCTTATCTTTCCTACAGGGTTAAGGAACTAGGCTTTCGCTTCTTTCTATTAGGATCACGTGTTACTAATCCTTAGACTTATAGGATTGATGGATTCAAGCCTCAGTTCAGTTGCTACTGCTTTCGTGTATTCATAGATGGCCTCAGATTCTTGATATTGTGATGATCGAGTGGTTACGCCACCATTTTGTAGGATTCCTCAAATATTTTTGAGCATTTACAGCCGTTATGCTGTCCGAGTCATCCCAGGTTCCTAAATAGTCTGATGCATTTGCAAAATCCTTTCCCTCTGGTTTCGATGTTCTTTTAGGCCAGGTTAATCACACTAATTGCTGAGTTGAGGTACTCTATTGCCTCGACATATATGTTGGAGTTATAATTATGACCCTAGGTGTCTAGAGTATCACCTAGTAATCCAGCCATGCTTTGTGTTCCAGTGTGATGATTCTGGCCATCGTTCTCGAAAGCATCTCGTGATGTTATTAGTAGTAGGTATTCTACTCCTGGGTTTCTGAACCTGAGATTTCCTTACTTACTTCACGTTGTTAGCATTTGCTAGTTCCCTTAAGATATTAGTAACCTTTGAGATAGTCCTCGAGGTCCGTGGTAATCCTTCTTCCAATACAATGAACCAATATGGCAGGAGTTCGGGAACCAAAAGATCACAACAAGAGTGCTCTCGATGAGTTCCCCTTCTATATTACGATTCTGCCAAATCTACATCTATGCATGGGTTATCCGGAGGAAACCTGTTGAACTTGGTTCACATACTAACCTATGCATCCACAACTCAGAAAGTTATATGTTCCTTGAGTTGTCCCTCTTTAGTTGTTTTCGGGACCTTGTCTATCAATTGATAGTCAGGAGTAGTTATGCATTCGTGTTCATTGATGCCCACTATTCTTGCGGTCCATCAAGCCATTCTAATCGGAATGACTAGGAGAAACAAACTCCAGTACCTCATCTATTTCTATGATTGGGTCAAAGCAGTTGTATTCCGCAGATCAAAATGCCAATCCAGCTTCTGATCTGTTCTACCCTAGAGTATTACCCCCTTTTATGTCAGGATTGTTATGAGAATTGCAGCATCTCTCATGAATTCTTGATGGAGTGATACTTCTCACCATCATCACTCATTCCTCGGCCCTCGTGTTGTTGTAACCGGAATGCCGACAAGTGAATTGTGATGTGTGAAATCAATACTCCGAGCAACTCGTTTCTTGGTAGTAAATGGACAGTATTCTCATTCTTAGCATGTTGGATATTGAATCATCATTCTAAGATAGGTTGTGCTACCTAGTACTTATTTCTAGTGCACTCTTGATCAATGAGTTAGGATTATCCAATCCCTTACTTATTTGACCATATCATCTTGCCCCGAAAAGCAAGATTGTTCTCGAGCTTAGTGACATATCGGTGGTTCGTGATTTTCCGTATATGTTCTCGGAAGTATTACCAGGTTGTCACCTGACCGCTATGTTAAGCTCGTGATCAAGTTGGTTTCTTGTAAACCACCCCTTCTCCAAGAATCCGTGTTGGATACCCCTGAGCTAGTTGGTTAAGCTAAACGACAACTTGGAGAGTTGGAAGATAAAAGCTTACCTAACTTAGTTCATTTCAAAGGGATATCCTAGTGTTGGTGTGTTAGTTGATGAAAGATGATATCTTCATCGATTGGTCCCTGTGATCAGTTGTTTGACCTATTATCTTATAAAAACTTTGATTGGAGTATGGGCTATCGTCAAATCAAATCAGAACCAATGATGTTCGTAATGTTGTCTTACTCGCGGTTATCCCTCAAGCATACACCATTACATCTTTTGGGTCTGACCAATGCTATGTCCTTGTTCACATAATTATGGAATTCCATTTATATGGTCATCCCGATGACTTGTTGTTGAGCCCATCAGCATCATTTTATCTTCTCCATGATCATGTTGAACATCCATCTAGTGTTGGAAACTTTTGTAAACATTACCTTCGTGTTCCATTCATGAGGTATATGTTCGGATGAAAGAAGTGACTTTCTCTAATTCATGTGCACTTGGTGTAAGTTGCCGCCGTGGATCCGAGAAAGATTGTTTATTGCTTCCTTTGGAATCATCCCAAGTCAGTCATGCATGTGCGAAGTATACATTGGATTGTGAGATTAGCTACCTTCATTCTATATGTGTTCCTAGCACGCCAAGCCACTGATTGACTTGCTCAAGGATAATAAGTTCATCGATAAGTGCACAAGGACTTCGATATCCTCGATGATGGTTCCCTACCAGAACTCGATAGTGTTTTATTATAAGACTGCCACGTGGTCACGCTTGTCTAGGACAGTGTGTTCACAGGTGTGTAGCAGAACCAGCTCATATTTTGGAGATTACTACCATAGTCCATTTCCCGAGAATCTCACAACGTCGTCTCATTGATTTGTGTTGCAAACTATCTTCTTTCTTTCTAGACTCGATGAGTCTGGAATATCCTAACACCAACCAGATCTGAATCTCAGACAGATATGATGGTTGGAATGTTTCCCAAGAACTATAATATTGGTCTCTGTGTAACCCGGTAAAGTGGATGTCGTGGCTGACACACCCAGCCGGAAGACCTATTGTTGTAGTATCTTGATTGAAGAAGTTGGCCACCTCCCCATAAGGATTTCATAGGATTTACTCCCTAGATGTCCCTTATGGATTTTCGTGTCCCCGAAGTCCGATCTTTACTTGATGTTCTAGATATCGAACCATTTCTATGAATGGGTTATGCTAGCACATCAAGGAGAACATTATAAGCGGAGTGCTAAATGTCTCTCGGTCGATCATCCAGATTTTGTTTCCTTGGCACCGCCAAGGTGAAATCTGAGAAAGTGTTATCTTCCTTTGCTTCTGCATCCTCCACCGGTATTCATCGTGGTAGTAAGATGTGTTGCCAGGATCCTCGGCACGGATGTTGGTAAGACCTTGATGAGTATGGAAATGCTCAAGTTCTTGAGGGCACACTCAGTCACTAGGTTATATCCTCGGTATCAATTGGAACGTGCCTTCCGTTTGTCGAGTTATCTTATAACTCTAGCTTCCTTTCCAAACTGAGTATGCCATTCTTTCGAATTCGTTCAAACGATCAATTGTGATTTGCCTTAGGCTGGCATAAGGAGTTTCAATGATCTAGGTATCAAAAGTAATTCTTTTTGCCACTTAAGGGAATAATTCTACGAGTCACCTTCTCTAAGGTGCCCCGTTATGGAATCATGGCAATCATTTCATCGCTATCTTGAAACCATTCACCACCCTCTTAAGCGTGGAATGGTTGCCTACCAATTTGAACCTCCGTCATCTGTTTCACTCCCTCCCTCTAGATGTGTGCTCCGTGTCTCAGCTCGAGAGATGTTTCAATGTCTCACTCCATGAGTTGATCCTGAGTTGTTCGACCTTCGATAAGATCGATCCCTCTAGAGTTTTCCTTTTCCTCTCTTTGTCATGTTAGTAGGAGTTCTCGGGGCAAGACATCGAGACAATGATGGTGATCGAGTCAACGATCTTATGAAGTGCCACCTGGACCGTGAAGATTGTGTTAGTTCGCGTTTCCCCCTTCATCTTACCCTAAGCTTGAATCTCGGGACGAGATTCTTATTTAGTGGGGGAGAGTTGTCACATCCCTAGTTCTGATCTGCTCTGGGCTAGCTAGTCATGTGTTGCATCATGTTTATTTTGCTCTTAATCTTGAAATGGGGATTGATTCAAACCCTAGCACCAAATGACTTCAAATAGGATCAAATAAAATCTTATTCAATGATCCCAAAATGCCTTTAAAAATGCTCATGATTTCTGGTTAAGGTGGAAACGTCTGCCAAAAATGATGAGTATATTTCTAGGACATTTTGGATTTTTGAATTAATACATATTGTATTTGAGTTGGAGCAAATAAAAGCTATAAATAATTTTATAGCTCCAGATATTTTGAAAATAATTGTGGGTCACTTGTATATTGCAGAGAGCTCCCACAAATAATTTCAGAATTTATAAAAAATGGTATAGTGCCTAAACTAAACTAGAACAGAGAAAAAAAATAGAGAAGGGAAACAGAAAAAGGAGAAAACCCACCTGGGTAGCTTACCTGTAGCAGCAGCCCAGCTGCAGGCCCAGCCCACCAGGGGCAGCACTGTCTTCTTCCTCCTGCCAGGAGGAGAAGCAGCTGCGTGCCCGGCGCACAGCCGAGCCGCGCCAGCTCCTGCTTGCCACCTCATGGCGTCTCGGCGCTTCCAACTGCGCCACAGAGATGCCCTCGTTTCCCTCTGTCTCTCTCCCCTCTCAAATTTCCCTCTGGCCCTCTCACTTGCAAGAATAGAGCGCAGCCAAGAGCGCCGACGAGCATCGCCGCGTCCACCGCCTCCCCCTTGACCTCTGATCATGCCCGAAAGCTCCGCAACAACGTCTTCTACGCCCTCGACCAGCCAACCAACCGGGGACGCGCTATATCGCCGCCATCGACATCATCTTCAACCTCCCGACGCCGAAGATCTTCGCCATTGTTTCATTGCCTCCAGGCCTCCCCCGAGCACGCTGACCATCCCATCGCTCCCTTTGTGAGTTCACGGACCGAAACCCCCACCTCCCCGCCTCGATTTCTCGCCGTAGCCGTCGCCCCCTTGAAGACCGAATCGCGCCGCCGCACGAGCTCGTCGCCAGCCACGCTTCCGTGACCAGTTGGTCCCGTGCGTGTGCCTGTTGCACTCACAGCAATGCATAGTACCTCCCTAGCCTGCTACTTGCTCGAACGCAGGCCGTAGCGCAAAATCCGCGAGCACCCGAACTCCGGCCGCCACTGACTTTGTTACCGCCGCCGCTAGAGCCCACCCCCGCGCAAACCGCTACCACCGTTGGATGCGCCACTCCGCGGGCGTTCCAGCGAGCCCTTCCGCGCTTCATTTCGCCGCACGTAGCGCGTTCTCGAGCGTCCCCGCTATGTTCGCGTGCTCGCCGACGTTCAACTCTGGCGTGCTGACGTGGCACCGTCGTTAGGGACTAATTACACTGCTAATTAACCCACTCTTTCACTGACATATGGGCCCCGCGCCCAAATTAACCCTGGGATTTATTTTAGATTAATCAAGTGGCCCCACGCGTCAGCTTTGACCCTGCTGACGTGGCCGCTGACCAGGCCCACACGTCAGCTACACTAGCCAGCTCTGTGACACTGACCAGTGGGTCCCATACATCAGGTTTGACCTGGACCGTGCCCCGTTGACATGCTGACGTCATGATGATGTCAGGCTGACGCAATAGTTATTTTCTGGAATTTAAATAAATTAGAAATGATTTATAAATTTCAGAAAATAATGCAAACTTCAAAAATTCATAATAATTCAACCGTAACTCAGAATGAGATAAATTATATATGAAAAATGATCAGAAAAATCCACTCTATCCATATGTACCATTTTCATGCATGTTAGAACAACTTATGGCTGCTGTTTAGGACAAATCATATAAAGGGCATTTAAACCTTCACATATGGAGTTTGAATTGAACCTTGGGTTCAAACCAACTTCATTTAACCTTGGTGCTAGTTGCATTAGCCCAATCAATAGAATATTTCCATGTCATGATCATGCATCATATTGTGCATTGCATTGATTGTGTTCTTCCTTGTTTTCCGGTGTTTGTCCCCTCCTGATAGACGTGGTTTCGACGATGAGATCGATGACACCGATGAAGAACTATACTATATTCAGAAGTGCCAGGCAAGTAAAACCCCCCTTGTTCATTCCGATACAATCCCACTCTCTCGCTCCTGCTCTATTTTATTACATTAGGACAACAACGATACAACTGTTACTTGCTGCGGTAGTTGAACCCCTTTATCCTCTGCATGACCTGTCATTGCCACAGTAAATAGATGAAACCCACTAGCATGAGTAGGAATTGTTTGAGTCCTGATGTGCCTACTCATTCATGCTTGTTTGTCATGCCTACTACTGCTTAGAGTTGAGTCAGGCCTGATTCATCGGGAATGAATTGGAAAGTGGTGAACATGTCCTACTGTGTGTGAGCTAAGTGTGTGAACACGATTTGGTAAAGGTAGCGGTGAGAGGCCATGTAGGAGTACATGGTGGGTTGTCTCATTGAAGCCGTCCTCAGGAACTGAGTTCTGTGTTTGTGATCCATGAACAGCTACTACCACGCATTGGAATGTTTAAGTGCCCCTCTCAACTTATTAATCAACCTGATCTCTGTCCAGGAGTTGTAACTAGTTTCTGGTGTTTCTAGGTAGTGTTAGTAGTCTACCCAGTGGCACCCGGTACAGGTGGTCTTGGGACAGACTAGGCACAGTGGCCCGGTGTACCAAGTGGCACCCGGATGGTGGACTTGGGAACCCTCCACACATCGTTTGGGGCCGTGAGCGACACCCCGGCCAGATCTCCTTGCGGATGGAACCCGAATAGGTGATAAACCTGGACGAGAGACTTGTGTGGTTAGTCAGGTCGTGGCTGACTCCCTCGCCAGGCTTCCGCTTGAAGGTTGCCGAGATACACGAGGTGTACATGGCGGTAAGTGGCGAGAGCGTGTGTGAAGAAGTACACCCCTGCAGGGTTAACATTATCTATTCGATTAGCCGTGTCCGCGGAAAAGGACTTCTGGGTTGCCTATACAGTTCATAGACAAGTGAAAGTGGATACTCTAAAATGCGCAAGATAAGCGTGAGTGCTATGGATGGCATTCTCGTAGGGAGACGGGAGCGGATCCATAGTGGTGTATTGTTATGGTGAATATGTGGACTCGTGTGCGCCACCTCAAAAGAGTTACTTGCAGTCGTAGTTCAGGTTAGCCACCGAGTCAAAGCTGGCTTGCTGCAGTTAAACTCCACCACCCCTTTGTTGATAATGATGCATGTGTAGTTAGTTCTGATGTAAGTCTTGCTGGGTACATTTGTACTCATGTTTGCCTATTTTACGTTTTTGTAGAGACTTCCGTCTCACTAGTAGTTCTGCGTGGACTTCGACGTTTAGCTTGTTACCTCAGCTACGATCTTGTGCCCTCGGCAGGATCTGGTAGATAGTCAGGCTTCTCAGCCTTTTTCATTTATAGTTGTCTGTACTCAGACATGTTAAGCTTCCGCGTGTGCTTTGACTTGTATGCTCTGAATGTTGGGTCATGAGACCCATGATTGTAATATCTCGCTCCTCGGAGCCTATCGAATAAAATACTTGAGTCGTAGAGTCATGTTGTGATGCCATGTTGTATTTGCACATATCGGGCATATTGTGTGTATGTTATTGAAATGCTTGGTATGTGTGGGATCTGACAACCAAGTTGTTTATCCTTGGTAGCCTCTCTTACCGGGAAATGTCTCCTAGTGATTCCACTGAGCCATGGTAGCTTGCTACTGCTCCGGAACACTTAGGTTGGCCGGCATGTGTCTTTCTTCATTCCTGTGTCTGTCCCTTCAGGGAAATGTCACACGGTGTCTACCGGAGTCCTGTTAGCCTGCTACAGCCCGGTTTATCGGAGTCCTGCTAGCCCAGTTGCTACAGCCCGGATTCACTCGCTGATGACCGACACATTCGTTGCTGGGTCATGTATGCCTGTCCCTGTAAGTAGCGCCACTTTGGGTTCACGACTAGTCATGTCAGCCCGGGTTCTTTGTCATTTGGATGCTAGCGACACTGTCATATACGTGAGCCAAAAGGCGCAAACGGTTCCGGGCCTGGTAAGGCGACACCCGTGGGAATACCGTGCGTGAGGCCACAAAGTGATATGAGGTGTTACATGCTAGATCGGTCTGGCATTGGATCGGGGTCCTGACATGTACTCCCTCCGTCTAGGTGTGTAAGTCATCTTACGAAACCAAATAATCCCAAAACACGTAGGCGCGGTGCATTAACTTCTACCTCATTTCTTGTTTCTTGACATATGAACCAATAAGAGATGAGGGTGTGCATGCTTTTAATGACCTGAGACTATCAAACATGACATGCATTGGTTAGTTCATTGCATGCAATACTATTAATTAGAAAATAAACATTAATGTCTCTCGTTTTCCCCTCCTCCTTGGTCACGGTGCACAACCTAAGATGACTTAATCACCTATGTGAAAGGAGTACTATTAATCTTGTCAATAGTCAAACTGGAAACCATCTTGAGTACAAATCTAGGAGTATGTACGAATCTAACAATATTGATTGGGCGTTGTTGAATGTTGATACCTTTTTTTTATCAATGTAGAGATACTTTGACTACACATAAAACTTATATGTAAAGTAGAAAGGATAGGAGGGAGTATATTGTATGTTCAAAAATGAAACAAACATTGAATACCCTTTATATATGATTTGCGGATGCTATGATCACCGATTCAAAATTTTGAATCCGCCTTAGGTTTCACGTGCCCCCACTCGTTCCCTCTCGATTTCATCTCGGGGTCCGAAGATCTATTGAAAGAGGACTAGGGTGGGTACATGCGAATGATACTCGGCGGAATGTTCAAATGAGGCATGCGGGAGGATGGACTCGACTGGAGGGCGATATGATCGATGGAGAAGAGGGTTGGAGAGGAATGAGAAATAAGCAAACGCCACATGATTACTCTTGAACGACTCAAATAAACAATAAGTTGTCTCGCTTGGCCTACATAGTGAAATGCCTAATGCGCAATGCGGATCACTGACGCTCGAATATGGCCAGGGAAACAGGGAAACCGACATGTGGGGCACACCCGTCGGGACGATGTAGCGCAGACTAGTCCAATGGAAGAGCAGGCCCACGACCTCCTCGCCACCGACAACCGTTCATGTGGGTCATTGGGGCCAACAATGGGGCGCAGCTCCAGCACCGCCTCTAGACACGGCGACCGCGGTGAGCGACACACTCATATCGTCGATAGACACGGTCGGTTTCAGTGTGCTGAGGGTGGCGTTTGTGCTGTGGCACGACCAACGGTATGTTTGGTTTGTGCCCAAGGTTGCCCCATCAAAGCATTGGGTAGCCAAAATTTTGGTTGAGGTATTGGTTGCCCATGATTTGGCCGACATTGGCAAGAAAAATGAACTAGAGTTGGCTAGAGTTCATTGGCATGCCAAAGAAATGGCAACCATCCAAACAAAGACCAATCTTTGGGTCATGACCAAAATTTTGGTAAGGTGCACTTTGGCCACAATCCAAACACATCCCAACACCCGGCTCGTCGAGGATGCACTGGGCGCCGCGACGCGTCCGCGGAGTGGTGTAGCGCGGCCAACTGCATCCTTTGGACCTGAGACCATGTCGGGTCGTCTTGCTTTTTCAATGACATGCGGGGATCACATTTGAGCAAAGGGCATATCCAACGTTGCCACGACCGCAGCTGACTACCCTGGCATACCAAAGCACTCGTCCCTCGCGCCGTCGCGCGGTGCATTCCCAGCCGGCGCCAGCTGCTCGCATTCATGCCGTCCATTTGTATGTCGTCGTTAAGAGGCTCGGTGCCCGAGGAACCAACTCCGGCGACTTAATGACGCACCCGGATGCTTGGCCTCACCGCAATGCGCTACTTAAAGCGGCAACGCCCAGCTAACCTCCACACCATAGCGCATCGTCCTCCTACCTGGCGCCACATCCGCCATGACCGCAAGTGCGAACACTCTGCGGGAGAGCTTGTCTTCAGGGATGAAGCTCGAGGTCGCCGCCCTCGCTCAAGTTGCCGCTCGCGATGCAATAGTGGCGTAGCTGGACGCGGACGCGACCACACAAGCGGTGGCCACGCTGGCGACCGGCGAAGGGAGCACCGTCAGCCATGCGTCCTACTTGCCGTTGTCCAACGTCCGGCACCGCCGAGGTCGGGGACTCCTCCGATGATGAGTAGGGCATGGGAGGCGGCAGGGCATGGCGTGCCAACTAGCCGGTCTGTATCCCGTGTTCTACTCTTCCTCGCCGGAGACCGCACCTTCACTTCATGGGTCTTGAACCCCGCCCCCGTACATAGAGATCGCAGATGGAGGACGTCGGTCGCCGCCATAGAATAGGTTTAGGGTCGGGTTTCTTTTATTTTTCTGTCCTATAAAAGTTCGAAATGTAATGAAAATCTGCCATGTTTGCATTAATCTCGGCCAGTGTATATGAACTTTCACAATAATATACATATTGTAGGAGTACTAGAAAGATGCCCGTGCGTTGCACGGAAGATCAAGATGTTGTGGGAGAAGAGGATGAACGAGGGAAAGCCTTATCTGCAATGTGGAGAGGAGTGCGGGTAAATTGTCATAGTTTCTTTCCTATCCGTTAGATATAGATCGGACGGCCTATATTGCAGGATGACAGGCACACCATCATCACCAACTCTGCATTTTATTGAACGGAGACAAATCTAAAAAACCCAACTAAGCCAACCTCCCAGCATATCGCGCCGAAAAAGTCCCGACCGCGCCGTTGTAGTCGGGATTACCGGATTACTAGTAGTAGTATCGATGGATCGCGCGAAGCAACATTTTTTTGAGGGGGCGAAGCACCTAGTTTAAAAGGAAAAAAGGCGGTACACTCACAGCACTCCTATCGCGGTCGCATTGCACCCCACACACGTTCGGTCCTGCACACGGCTCACGCAAATGGAATGCGCTTTGGCTTGCCTCTTCACTGACACGTGGGACTGCACTTGGAGAAACCAACCATGCGCCAAACTCCCCCCGTCCACCGCGTGAAAATCCTCCCCCCCACAAAAATTCCCCCCAAATTCGATTCAACCACCCTTCAGCCAAATATTCCCCAAACCCCCCTCCCCCCGTCCACCCTCCACTCCATTCGCTCCGCCAAAGCCGCCCTCCCCGCCGCGCCGATACGTCGGCGCCGTGGTTAGTCGAGGGGATGCACGGCCATCCTCTCGCTCCCACAGTATGCTCTCGTAGACTGCCGTCCTCAAGCCGCGCCGCCACCTTAGGCTATGTTCTTGTGGAGGCACATGGCGGTCAGCGCCGCCACCGCTGGCGACGTTCGTGTGGAGACGCACGGCGGTCAGCTTCTCCCATGGTACGCGCATTCTAGACTGAGGCCCCGTTCATGTCGGTGTAGCGCTGAATGTTAGCTGATAGACGCTGTTAATCTCACTGTTTGCCGAAGTAGTTTACTGTCAATATGCTTTGCTTAAGAAGCTTCCTTGCCCTGTTCTGCATTCAATCTGCTTAGCTGAGATGGCATGCCAAGGCTGATTAGTTGCTAAAATATCCTGCCATATATTTATTGTGACGTAGATTGCCATAGTCTAGTAGCCAATCTGTTAGGTGAAATAGCTCTACACCATTTTATACTCGATCTTTGTTGCTGCGATGGCCTTCGATAGTTCGATGGCTGTGTGCTCGGCCTCATTGACTGCTGAAACAGCCTGCCATAACTTAGCACTCAAATCTGTTTGCTGAATTAGCTTTACATATATGTCGTTACTTAGATCTGCTCATCCAAATATCTTGCAATAGCTTTAGACATCGACCTAGGTATTTTTTCTGGACTTCATAAAAAAGCATATATGTTTTTCCTGTAATATCTAGTAGAAGAACTAATTTGTATGTCTAACAAATGGACAGGACTTGGATAACTTCTGCTCGAAGATACTCCGCTGCATATGTCGAGGGGGTTGAAAACTTCATGAACTTTATCAGAGCTGAGTACGGTGGTCCAAAATCAGATGTGCTCTGCCCGTGTAGCAGTTGTATGAATTCAGTTACAAGACCCCAGTCAACTGTGCAAAATCATCTACACTTGTATGGGATGTCGGTCACATATACTAGGTGGGTTCATCATGGTGAAGCTGTGAACGTCAATGTTATTGACTACGTGGAAGAAGCAGATCACCATCTTGATCTGCCTGATGCTCAGGTGGAAGAGGAGGAGGAGGTGGTGGTCGCGGAGCCAGTGAGTTTGACCAACATTGAAACAATGCTACGAAATGCTCGTGTATTCTGTGAACTTTCACCTGCAGAAGAAAAATGGTGGGCCCGCATGTTGGAACAATGCAATGTTGCTGTCACCCCAGGAAATAAGCTGTTAGTATTCTCAGCTATGGTCACCTTTCTTCAGGTGAAGACATCTGAGCAGATGACCAACAAATCATTCGATGCGATGTTGGCTGCTTTCCGCAAATCTTTCCCAGATGTGTCTGAGCTACCACACACCTACAGTAAAATGAAGAATTTCCTTCGTGCAGTTGGAATTGGATATGATATGATCCATGTTTGTAGAAT
Source organism: Triticum aestivum (assembly GCF_018294505.1). Lineage (NCBI taxonomy): Eukaryota > Viridiplantae > Streptophyta > Magnoliopsida > Poales > Poaceae > Triticum > Triticum aestivum. The sequence goes on along the minus strand of NC_057795.1, from coordinate 151,004,650 downwards.
AATTGTGTTCTTTCCCGAAAGGATTATGCCAACTTAAGTGAATGCCCGAAATGCAAATCATCAAGATGGAAAGATGGCGATGCTGTGAAGAGGGTTCCTCATAATGTTCTGAGACATTTTCCAATTACACCAAGATTGCAGAGGTTGTTTCATGATACTGAAACAAGAGAGGATGTACTGTGGCATTCTAGGAACCAGGAGTACAGAGATCAGTATGTAATGAGCCAACCGTATCATGGTAGTGAGTGGAAAAGCTTCAATGATAAACACAAAGAGTTTGCTGCTGACCCGAGAAACATTAGACTTGGCTTAGCTTCAGATGGATTTAACCCATTTGGCCACCAGAGCGCCAGATATAGCATGTGGCCAGTGCTTGTTATCCCTTACAACATGCCTCCAAATTTCTACACCAAAGAATCAAACTACATGATGGCCTTGCTCATCCCAGGTCCAAAAAGTCCTGGAAAGGATTTTGATTTGTTCATGGAGCCTCTTGTGGAGGAACTTCAACAGCTATGGAAGGGTGTTCTCACTCGAGACCTATATAGCAGCCCACCAGCTGATTTCTTTCTGCGTGCTGTTGTAATTTGGTGCATCCATGATTATCCGGCTTTGGGAACTATGTCAGGGCGAACGACACATGGTTACAATGCATGTGTTTGCTGTGACAGGAATCCGCTGTCATACGCAATATTAGCAAGATCTGTTACATTGGACACTGCTGTTTCCTTGCCAAGGACAAGCCGCATCCTAGAAAATACCGAAGACATGTGTTCAATGCAAAGCATGAAAACCGTGATGCGCCAAAGAGGCTCACCGCCGATGAGTTGCAAGTGGAATTAGAGAAGGTCAGGCATATTACACCAGGAAACCATCCTGGTAATGGTAGCGGGAAAAGGAAGCGTGTCGCGGTAGAAGAGAGATTATTGTTTACCCGCAGGTCCACTTTGTGGGACTTGGCGTATTGGAAATATTTGGATCTGCGGCATAATCTTGATGTGATGCACATCGAGAAAAATATATGTGACAACATTATCGGCAGACTTCTTAACATTGAAGGAAAGACGGAAGATACCTTAAAAATCTAGGATTGATTTGACACACCTGGGTATCAGAAAGGATTTGCAGGTGCAAGATGAAGGTAAACCACGGGATATGGCACCAGCTGTGTACGTCTTGGACAAGGTAAAAAGAAAAGAATTCTGCGAGGTCCTGTCACGTGTGAGATTCCCACATGGATTTGCTTCCAACCCTGAAAGGAGAGTCAGTGCAGATGGAAACAAGGTACAAGGGTTGAAAACTCATGACTGCCACGTCCTACTTCAAAGGGTTTTACCTGTTATCCTTAGAGGATTGGGCCGCCCTAACTTATACAGAGCAGTTGCAGAGTTGGGACAATTCTTCAGGGAACTCTACAGTAGAAATATCAGGATAGATGCTTTGGAGCGTCTTAGAGACAAGATACCAACTATCCTATGCGACCTTGAGAAGATATATCCTCCAGCCTTCTTTGATGTGATGGTGTATTTGGCTGTTCATCTACCTAATGAGGCACTACTTAGAGGTCCAGTACAATATGGCTGGATGTACCCTATTGAAAGGCGGCTAGGCACTTTCAAGGGCTATGTTAGGAACAGAGCTAGACCCGAGGGTTCCATTGTAGAGGCCTACATTGCTATAGAAGCGTTGACATTCTGCTCAAAATACATTGAAACAGCTGATTAGCTTAGCAAAGAGGTGGGTGAAGACAATCCCGGGTTCAATGTTTTCGATTATTCTGTTCGAGTTATAGGGAAGAGTCAACAAGAGGAAAAACCTAAATATTTGGACAAAATGGTTTGGTATGTGTTGAATAACTGTCCTGAGATACTACCTTATATCAAGTAAGTGCAGTACTGCAGCTTATACATCGTAATCTACTAAATTTGCAGCACATTCTTATATATTTAGATGTTTGACGCGATCACTATGTTGTGCAGCATCTACAAAGAGGAGTTACTGCCACAAAATCCAAGAAACATTGACAAACTGGTTATGGCAGGATTTGCGAAATGGTTCAAGAACCATGTAAGCTTTTGAAGTGCACTGTCAGTTTTGTTAATGGGATTATTCCATCTGTGCCCCCAATTCCTTAGTTGTGCTCAATTTTCCCCACTCGCTCATTTTGCCTTGGTTTTGAGCAACTTTCCAGGGGCAAAAGTGAGGAAAATGTGAAGACAAAAATTTTGAGTCATGGGGAAAAGTGAGCAAAAAGTTAACGAAAGGGGAAAAGTGAGCACAACTAAGAGACGAGGGGCATAGATTTAAATAACCCTTTTTTAATATATTGAGTACATAAGATGATTAGCTTGTCTATTTTCTAACCATAGGTTAAGAAGATGCGGGAGGATGGGCAGGCAGTTGATGATGCCCTTTACTCACTAACAATGAGTCCTAATACTCGGGTAAGACATTATGAATCTTGCGTTGTTGGAGATGTGCGCTACAACACCCTTGCACGAGACGAAGGCAGGAAGACACAAAATAGTGCCATCATGAGCACGGATACGTATGACAAAGAGACAACTTAAATGTGTGCTAACATAATAGGCATTGTTCAGTTGCAGTATATCTCCAGTTTCGAGGATCATTGGTGTGTGGTTCTGTTGTGCTGTCATTGGTATAACCTGTTTTCCAGGATCGCAAAACCCAGAGCTGATGATTATTTCAAATCCATCAATGTCAAGGCAGCGTACCAGACCAACGAGCCTTTTATTTTGGCAAATCAAGCAACACAGATATTTTTCTTGGAAGACACATTTGCACGTAGCGATGACTGGAGAGTATTGCAAAGGTTTGAGCAGAGGAATTCGTTTAATGAAGTTGCACAACAAGATGATGCTTACACTGCTCCTGATGTACAAGATAACACAGATGTTCCTAATATCTTTGAGAACCATCACGTCAATGACGCCGGCGGAAAGATTGCCTGTCGTGCTGTGGACATACAAGAGTTGATCAAGAAGAAGCCAACGTTCGAGGATGTTGAGGACGAAGAAGAAGATGGCACCCTGGGGAATTAAGATTTAGACTGATACACATGGCGAAGATGTTGACGCTACTACTGCGGATGATGATTATATTGCTTTTGTCGTATTTGCCTGTCAGAAGACGTTTTTTACTACTATGTGAAATTGTGTTTGCTATGACAACTGAAACCTGATGAACATGTTGTTTAGTATTTTGCTGTGAGAACATCACTTGTTATGTATGCTGATTTGTGTTTGGTGATTGTATGACAACTAAAACATGATGACATTGTCGTTTAGTTCTACTCATATTTGGCTATGAAACTTGAATTTGATGACATAGTTTGCTGTTGGACTGCAATTTGCTCGACGTCTTCGAATGAGAACAAAGCTGACCCGATAGGGCCTCTACTATCTATTTATTTATATGAGAAAAAGGGGATACCCCCAGATTTTCGTTAATAGAAATCATTAGATGTTCACAACACTACGCCCAGCCTGCTTGTTTCAGTAAAGTGCTCATGTCGTAGCCACTGAATACATCATGAGTGCTACATACACTGCAAATAAAGAGACAATCATCCTACAGAGCACATTGATTTTGCCCATTATCTTCACAAGCTCTTTCATCTCCTCATTGTTGTCAAGGCCGTTCAGCAGATGTTGCTTCGCCATGATCAGAGGAACTGCATCTTTAACCTTCTACTCTACATCTTCCTCTTTTGCCGTTCCTTCAGTTACTTGTCCAACACCCCAACCTGCTGGTATTGGGATTCCTTGGCTAACCAAATAATCAGCGTAGTTGCATTCCCCCACATCAGCAACTTCCTAGAAATACAGATCACACGAATCTTCCCTTTTCTGCATGAATCAAATGGGAAGATCATCAACCAAACTATTAAAAAAATCAGCAACTGAAAGCAGCAGAACAACACTTAAACATATTATTACCCCATGATTCGGGCATTTGTAGAAGACTCGGCCAGGGTTGTGGATTGTGGTTGAGACGTGACGGATGACTCTGCGTGATTTGCAGCAGTGGCACCACACCAACGGTAGCGGGTTGCGATGAGCAATCGGCTGCGGTGCGCGTGTCGGCGGGGGTGTGATGAGACCCACAGGCGATGGTATGGGTGGCGACTTGGCGCATATCTGTTTGTTGCCTGCTTAAGAGCAGGTGGACGAGCAGCCAGCGGACATGGTTGCTGCGGCCAGAGCTTCTGATGCTAGGCAGAGTAAGTAGAGAAGAGGAGAAGCGAATGTTGGATATGTCAGTTTCATTACTTGCAGAGTAGCATAGCACCATATATAGTCATAGTCTAGGTTTGGATTCGAACCAGCTACAGGAGCACGTTTTTCTTTTTTCTAAAACTCGGCAACGTCTCTTTACTGGTACACTAGGTTGTTCTGTACGCCTTCCCAAGTCATTGATTTTCTTTTCCTTTTTTTGCAAGGAAGGAAGGAGGACAAAATTGAGAGTTACTTGGACTCAAACCCAAGACCTCTTGGTTGAAAACCAAGGGTGCTAGTCACTTATGTGGCGAACATTCCCTGTGAGGAGGACGACAGATGAACGCATTTTCCTCGCAGTTTTCTTCATATATATAAAAAAGTATGCTACTTGGTGTCCACTTAGTCAAAAAACGATTGCGCCAACCTTGACCGTTCAATTGACATTCAACGTCTGTCGCGTTTCTTCAGTCTCTTCTTCCTCGAGCCGCCAAAGCAAAACCAGCACCGGCGGGACCGCCTGCTCCTGCCTCCCACGGCTGGCTGCGATCTTCCCCGGCTCCTGTTCGTTCCTGTCCGAGGCCTCACCATCGTCCTCCGCCTTGGTTCGCTCACCGCGGCGCCGCCCTCCGGTGTTGTCAACATGGTCAACAACCGAGAGGAATAAGGAGATGACTGTACATGGTGAGGATGACAGTAAGGACCCAGCAGCGCGCGCAGTAATTTTGTTTTTTCAGGACGGAGAAGGGTATCAACTGGGTTGTGCTGGACCCGTGGCCCGTCTAGCCCAGGCTTTTATTTCATATGTTTAGCACATGACCAGCCCAGTTTGTTTTTTCCTGTCTATAAAATGGCTAGCTAGCTATTTTGTTTTTTGCAGAATAACCAACATAGGCCTACTTGCTTTTCTATGCCCTGCTGGGCCGGAAATCTTTCAAGATGAGGAGGGATGCATTTTGCCCAGAAAATGGGCTATAAGTAATAAGAAATGGGCTATAAGTAATAAGAAATGGGCTATAAGTAATAATAAATGGGCTGTAAAATGAAAAAATACAGCAAACATGCAATTAGTTCCCAAATACTGTTTTCTTTAGGATTTTGATATTTTAAATTTCATTGTTTTTGTGCGGGTAAAATTCCATTGAATTTAAATTAAGGTATATTTAGATTTAAAATTAATTTGAATCTGGCTAGAAATTTCGGGCTGTATGCTGTTTGGGACAGATTTGGAGGCTGACTTGTGGGTCTACTAGGTTGACGTGTACTTTGGCTTTGTCAACTTAGTCCACAAACGATTCTAGCAGCAGTGATTGTTGGATGTTAATCCAACGGCTGTGCTGCTTCTTCAATATCTGATCTTCTTGCTCCAGCTATATCTTCGCACGCAAGGAAGTGCCTCCTTATTACGCACAAAAAAATGAATACCCACCCTGCTGGGTGGGACCCACCATAGTGGGACGATGACTTGTGGGCCAACTAAGTTGACGGGGACGGAGGGCTTTGTCAACTTAGTCAATATGAACGGTTCTAGCTCTAGTGACCGTACGATGTCCATCCAACGACCATAGTGCTTCTTCAACCTCTGGTCTTCTTGCTCCAGCCGCTCAAAGCAGCGCCGGTCGTGCCACATGCTCCTGCCTCTCATGGCTGGTTGTGATGCCGCGGAGGCCTCACCGCCCCCTACTACTCCCACCGCTAGCCCAGGGTATCCCTCACTCACCCACACCCCCTATTACTCTGCGGTGATGGAAGCCTCACGCCGCAGCCGAACCAGTGAACCCTCGTACTCCTCTCCGGGCGGGCTACCACTGCTGCATCTTCTCCAACTCCGTGTCGTCTCCTTCCTAGGCCTCACCGTCGTCCAGACCACCGCCCTGGTGCTCTCGGCGCGGCGTGGTCAACGACCGACTTCTGGGTGCTGGGTCTAGGCGGCCGCAAGGAAGTGCCTGCGCAAAATAATTATTCCTCCACCTGACAGCAGGGACCCACCGGACGGGCCACCTTATTTCGCGAAAAGAACGTTTCCCCCCTGACTTCTAGGACCCACCAGATGGGCCAGCGTATTTCACGAAAAAATGTTCCCCGCGCTGTCAGCTCGGACCCACCGGAAGTGCCTCCTTATTACGCACAAAAAAAATGAATACTCCCCTTGCTAGCTGGGACCCACCATGGTGGGAGGCTGACTTGTGGGCCTACTAAGTTGACTGGGACGGGGGCCTTTGTCAACTTTAGTCAATATGAATGATTCTAGCTCCAGTGACCGTACGATGTCCATCAAACGGCCGTAGTGCTTCTTCAACCTCTGGTCTTCTTGCTCCAGCCGCCCAAAGCAGCACTGGTCGTGCCGCATGCTCTTGCCTTCCGTGGCCGGCTGTGCTACCACGGAGGCCTCACCGCCCCTACTATTCCCACCGCTGGCCAGGCCATGCAGCGAGGGCAGCCTCACACTTCAACCGAACTAGTGAACCCTCGTACTCCTCTCTGCGCGGGCTTCCACTGCCGCATCTTCCCCGGCTCCCCGCCGTTCCCTTCCTAGGCCTCGCCGTCGTCCACCGCCCTGGTGCTCTCGGAGTGGCGTGGTTAACATGGTCAAGGAACGACTTCCATCGGATGTGGACTGTACGTGGAGAGGCTTACAGCTGGGTCCACGGCCGCAGCAAGGAAGTGCCTGCTTATTACGCGGAAAATAATGATTCCTCCACCTGACAGCTGGGACCCACTGGATGGGCCACTGTATTTTGCGAAAAAAACGTTTCCCCTGACTGCTGGGACCCACCAGCTACATCTTCGCATGCAAGGAAGTGTGTCCGGGAAAAAAACAAAACGATTCGCCCCCCTGACCGTTGGGACTCACCAGCGACACCTTCGCACGCAAGGAAGTGCGTCTGGGCAAAAAAAAAAAACGATTCGCCCCCCTGACTGCTGGGATCCACCAGCTACATCTTCGCACACAAGGAAGTGCATCCGGGTAAAAAAAACAATTCGCCCCCTTGACTGCTGGGACCCACCAGCTACATCTTCGTAGGCAAGGAAGTGCCTGACAGTCGGGACCCACCTGGTCAAAGCGTACGTAGCGTTGTCATTCTAGTCGCGAACGTGTACGTACATACTGGTCGATGTAGAGGCGCGCACGTGTCGTAGTAGAGGCGCGCACATAGCATGTACACGTACGTACAACGACCAGGGTGCAAGAAAGAAAATATGGCCACATATGTGTACATACGGGCGGGGTCTCGAACGCCTAGTCACGCATACGTACGGCAAGGGCTCGTGTTCATGGGGAGGCAACAGAATGCGTCGTGTTCATGGGGAGGCAACGGAATGCATCGTGTTCATGGGGAGGCAACAGAATGCGTCGTGTGTCAGGACCCCGACTCGATGTCACATCGATCTAGCTGGTAACACCTCATATCACTTTGCGGCCTCACGCACGGTATCCCCACGGGTGTCGTCTTACCTTTTCCCGGGACCGTTTGCGCCTTTTGGCTCACGTATATGATAGTGTCGCTAGCATCCATATGATAAGGAGCCCGGGCTGACATGACTAGTCGTAAACCCAAAGTGGCACAGACTTACAGGGACAGGCATCCATGACCCAGCTTCGAACGTGTCGGTCATCAGCAAGTGGGTCCGGGCTGTAGCACTGGGCTAGCAGGACTCCGGTAAACCGGGCTGTAGCGGGCTAACAGGACTCCGGTACTCAAAGCGTGACATTTCCTCGAAGGGACAGACACAGGAACGAAGAAGGACACATGCCGGCCAGCCTAAGTGTTCCAGAGCAGTAGCAAGCTACCATGGCTCAGCGGTAACACTAGGAGACATTTCCCGGTAAGAGAGGCTACTAAAGATAAACAACTAGATAGTCAGATCCCACACATACCAAGCATTTCAATCATACACACAATATGCTCGATATGTGCAAATACAACGAAGCATCACAACATGACTCTATGACACAAGTACTTTATTTAAGGCTCAGGGAGCCATACATAACATACACCAAGGTACGGGTCTCATGACCCAACATACAAGTCATACAGTCATACAAACCAGCAGCGGAAGTAACTTGTCTGAGTACAGACAACTAGTAAAATAAAAGAGGCTTGGAAAGCCTAGCTATACTACGTGGTCCTTCACAAGCTCAGGGTCACCACCTGGGTCTTTAGCCTACTCGTTGATGTCAACGTCTACATAGAACCCATCAGAAGGGGTTGCAGCGTCTTCTGTAAAAATGTAGATTATAGCAACATGAGTACAAAGGTACTCAGCAAGACTTACATCAGATCCTACATACATGCATAGTATCAAGAAGGGTTGGTGGAGTTATTGCAGCAAGCCAGCTTTGACTCTTGGCTAGGCTATCCTACGATACTCCAACTTGAAATGGTTTTGCGCACACGAGTCCACTACTCACCACTTCAATACACTACCGAGGATCCACCTCCGTCTTCCTACGGAAGAGCCATCCTCGGCACTCACACTTATCTTGAGGCTTTTAGCAGTTTCCATTTACTTGTCTATGAACTGTATAGGCAACCAAGTAGTCCTTTACCGCGGACGCGGCTATTCGAATAGATCATGTTAACCCTGCAGGGGTGTACTTCTTCATACACACTCTCACCACTTACCGTCACTTACACGACATGTACTCGGCCACCTTCAAGCGGAAGCCCAACATGGGTGTCGGCCACGACCTACCTAATCACCTAAGCCTCCAGTCCAGGTTTATCGCCTATTCAGGTTCCATCCGCAGGGAGTCCGGCCGAGGTTTCCCATACGGCCCCGAACGATGTGAACAGGGTTCCCGAGATACCTAACGGGTACTCGGTACACCGTGCCACGTACCTACCGCATCACAGCCCACCCCTACGGTCAGCGCTGTCCACGGCCTCCAGTAGGCTACAAACACCAGAAACTACTTGCAACTCCTGGACGGAGAACTAGGGTGAATAAGAAGTCGAGAGGGTCCATTGGTTTCGGGCCCAATGCATGGTAGTAGCTGATTCTTAAATCACACATACAGATCTCAGTGCTTAAGGTCGGCTTCAATGAAACAACCCACCATGTACTCCTACATGGCCTCTCATCGATACCTTTACCAAATCGTGTTCACCACACCACTCTCATTACCGACATAATCATTTCACTCTAGCCCATCACCCAGATGAACCAGACCTGACACGACTCTAAGCATAGCAGGCATAGCAAGGTAGGAACAACACATACATATGGCTCAATCAACTCCTACACATGCTAGTGGGTTTCATCTAGTTACTGTGGCAATGACAGGTCATGCAGAGGAAATGGGTTCAACTACCGTAGCACACAGCAGTTTGAATCGCGTTGTCTTAATGCAGTAAAAGAGAGCAGGAGCGAGAACATGGGATTGTATCGATATGATCAAATGGTTGGTTGCTTGCCTGATGGTTCGATGCACTGATACGGTTCTTCGTTAGGGTAATCACGGTACTCCTCGGAGGCAGAACCTGTCGCAAAGGACATCGATACACAACCATCACCAAACAATGTGCAACAATATGATGCATGCATGAAACATGGCAATATGAGTGTGTTGGGCTAATGCAACTAAAACCAGAAGGGTTTGAACAAATTTGAATCAAAGATTCAAATTTCAAACTCAAACATGGCCTTTTAAAGTGCTTTTCCTTGTTCTGCTTAAAACATCAATTTAACTTGTTTGATCATGCATGAAAATAGTACAGATGGATAGATTGGATTTTTCTGATCATTTTTCATATATAATTTGTCCAATTTGGAGTTACAGAATAAAAGTTATGAATTTTTGAAGTTTAAATAATATTCTGGAATTTCCTGATTTAATTTAAATCCAGAAAATCAATTACTGCGTCAGCATGACGTCAGCATGACGTCAGTGGTCAACTGCGGCTGGCTGAAGTCAAACCTGACGTGTGGGGGCCACACGTCAGTGACAGGGGGGGGTTTAACAGGTTTAAATTAATCCTAATTAGGGATTAGTGGCGCTGGGGCCCACTGTCAGTGTCAGGGGGGGTTGACTAACGGTAATTAGTACTAACTAACCACCTGTCCGACAGGGCCCACGCGTCAGTGACCCTGGGGGGTCAAACCTCAGGTCGGACAGGTCAAACCCGCCGGCGGTTAGTCGCCGGCGAGGTCCACGGTGTGCAGGGGCCTCGGGTTTCCTCTGTGGTGCTCCAAACGGCGTGCGGCTAGGTGCATTGGATAGCTAGCTCGACGGCGCGTCGGACGGTGGCCGTGGCTGGCCCTGGGGTGGCCGGAGTCGACGGCGGCGAGCTCGGCTGCGGCTGCCGGAGTTCGGGTGCGGTCGGAATCGACGTTGGAGGGGGTTTGGGGAGGCGTTAGTGCGTGCTGCGTGCTCCTGGTGAGGTGGGGAGCACGATAGTGCGCTCGGTTGGGTGCTACGGTGACCGTGGCCACGACGGCGACATCGCCGGCGGCGTGGAGCTCTCGGCCAAGGTGGGGCTAGGGCCTAGAGGTCGAAAGGGACCAGGGGAGAAGGGGGAAACGATCCGGGGGCTCACCGCGGAGCTGCAGAGATGGTTAGCGGGCTCGGGGACGCGCTGGAGACGGTGAATTCGACGGCGACGACGGTCGGAGCCCGAAGAGGGGAACGGCGACGTGGCGGCGATGCAGGGCTTCCGGGGAGCTGTGGAGCGGTGGGGAGGAAGAGGGGGTCGTGGCGGAGCTGCTGAGCTAGTCGGGGGAGCGAGGGGTGGCCGGAGATGGCTGCTGTGGCGAACGGCGACGACGGTGGTGTTCGGCCGTGTGCGAGAGAGAGCGAGGGGAGGAGGGGAGAGCCGGGAGAGAGTGAGAGAGAGCAGGGGGGATCGGGACGGCCTGCGGGAGTCATCCACGCGGCCAGGAGCTCGTCGGCAAGCAGGAGGTGGCCGCGCGGCCGTGCGCGTGCGAGCACGCAGCAGCTTCGGGGCGAGGGGAGGAAGACGACGGAGGGCTGCAGTGGTGGGCTGGGCCGGCTGCTGGCTGGGCCGGCCAGCTGGCTGGGCCGCACAGTGGGGGAGCCCAGGTAAGCTCCTCCTGTTATATATTTTTCTGTTTTCTAATTTCTGACATTTGTTTTGATTTAAAAAATATATTAAATCATTTATTTAACTTATGCCAATTTTTCCAGGAGCTATATATATTATTCCAGAGCTCTTTTATAAATGGCATAATATTTGGGCATATATTAATATATATAACTAATATATTTCCAATGCAAATAGTTATGCATTAATTCCAAATGCCCAACATAAATGTCCATTAGCCACTAAAAATATTGGTTTGATTTTTATCTCTGTCCAATATTTTCAGAGAGCAACATGAGCATTTTCTTGGATCCTTTTGGAGAAATTTTTATTTGGGTCATTTTCAAAATGATTCTGAGGGTTTCACAGATCCCCATTTCAAGTTTCTGATGAAAGAGTAAACATGATGCAACACTCTAATGCATGGCTAACTAGGATGTGACAACTCACCCCCACTCAAAAGAATCTCGTCCCGAGATTTGGGTTCCTCTAGGAAGAAGGCGGGATATTCAAGTCGAAGACGATCCTCCCTTTCCCAAGTTGCTTCATCCTCAGAATGGTGCGACCATTGAACCTTGAGAAACTTGATATTATGACGTCGCGTGGTACGTTCGGCTTGATCGAGGATACGAATGGGGTACTCTCGATATGTAAGATCATCTTGGAGATCAAGCGTTTCGTGGTCCACTCCACGGATAGGATCCGAGAAGCAACGCCTGAGTTGAGAAACGTGGAAGACATCGTGAACTCTGGAGAGGTGCGGAGGTAGTTCCAACTGGTAGGCAACTTCTCCTCGTTTGGCGAGAATGCGAAAAGGTCCAATGTAACGAGGAGCCAATTTGCCTTTGATACCGAAACGATGGGTTCCCTTCAGAGGGGTGACCCGAAGATAAGCCTTCTCGTCAACCTCGAAAGTCATAGCCTTATGTTTTCGGTCATATTGACTCTTTTGACGAGATTGGGCTGTTTTCAACTTTTCACGAACGATACGAACTTGTTCTTCTGCTTCCTGAATCATATCCGGGCCAAAGAATTGTCTTTCCCCGGTCTCTGACCAGTTAAGGGGTGTTCGACACCGTCGTCCATAGAGAACTTCAAAAGGGGCTTTACCCAAGCTAGATTGATAGCTGTTGTTGTAAGCGAATTCGGCAAATGGAAGACACTTCTCCCAGTCCATTCCGAAAGAGATAACAGAGGCTCGAAGCATGTCTTCTAGAATCTGGTTGACGCGTTCCACTTGACCACTCGACTGAGGGTGGAAAGCGGTGCTAAAAGAGAGACGAGTTCCCATAGCATTTTGGAAACTTTCCCAAAATCGAGAGGTGAAAAGACTTCCTCGATCCGAGTTAATTTCCAAAGGAACACCATGGAGAGACACTATTCGGGAGATGTACAAATCTGCCAGCTGACTAGCGGTTATACTCTCACGAACAGGTAAGAAATGAGCTACTTTGGAAAGACGATCGACCACGACGAAAATAGCATTATTCCCTCTCTTGGTCCTGGGAAACCCGGTAATGAAATCCATACCAATTTTATCCCATTTCCATTCAGGAATAGCTAAGGGTTGAAGGGTGCCAGCAGGCCGTTGATGCTCTGCTTTTACACGACGACAGACGTCGCAATTTGCAATATACTGAGCGATTTCTCTCTTCATCCTAGTCCACCAGAACCTCTGGCGTAGGTCCTGATACATTTTAGTGCTACCGGGATGAATGGTGAGAGGAGATTCATGAGCTTCCTTAAGGATTAATCGCCTTAGGTTGCGCACTTTGGGAACCACTAATCGATTCCCGAAGTATACGACTCCTTGATCATTAATGGAGAAACAATTCGCAATTCCTTTCTGAATGTTCCTCTTGATGCGGGAGATTCCCGGATCTACCTTCTGTGCTTTGATAATTTGATCCGTAAGGGTAGGTTTTGCCACCAAGGTGGAAAGAAAACCTTGAGGTACAATGTGAAGGTTAAGCTTCCGAAATTCCTCATGGAGAAGCGGTTGACTTTGTTGTAACATCAGGTTGTTACAATAAGATTTACGACTTAGCGCATCAGCCATGACGTTGGCTTTCCCTGGGGTGTAGGTTATTCCTAAGTCGAAGTCTGTGATCAATTCAACCCAACGTCTCTGCCTGAGATTCAAATCCGGTTGGGTGAAAATATACTTCAGACTTTGGTGATCAGTGAATATTTCGCAACGATTACCGAGGAGGTAATGTCGCCAGGTCTTAAGTGCATAGACTACGGCTGCAAGCTCTAGATCATGAGTAGGATAATTTTCCTCATGTGGGTGCAATTGCCGTGAAGCGTAAGCAATTACGTGTCGATCTTGCATAAGAATGCAACCTAGTCCTTGTCGCGAGGCGTCGCAGTAGATAACAAAGTCCTTGGAGAAGTCTGGCGGTACCAGCACGGGAGCAGAGGTCAGGCGTCTTTTCAGTTCCTGAAAGCTGTGCTCACATTGTGGAGTCCATTCGAACTTCTTATCTTTCTTGAGGAGTTCGGTTAGAGGTTTAGCAACCTTGGAGAAGTTCTCGACAAAGCGACGACAATAGCTCGCTAAGCCCAGAAAACTCCGAACTTGCTTGACCGATTCAGGTGGAGTCCAATTAAGGACGGCTTGAACTCGCTCAGGGTTAACAGCAATACCTTTACCAGATATTACATGACCCAGATAGGTCACTTCTGACAACCAGAATTCACATTTAGAAAATTTGGCATAAAGGCGATGCTCTCGAAGTTTCTTCAACACTAGCCTTAAATGTTCGGCATGTTCTTCCTCGTTCTTGGAGTAGATGAGTATATCATCGAGATAAACTACGACGAATTTATCCAAATACTCCATGAAGATTGAGTTCATTAACCGAGAAAAGGTGGCTGGAGCGTTGGTTAAACCGAAGGACATGACGGTGTACTCGTATTGGCCATAACGAGTAACAAAGGCCGTTTTAGGAATGTCCCCGTTTCTGATTTTGATTTGATGGTAGCCCAACCTCAAATCCATCTTGGAGAAGACTGAGGATCCAGCGAGCTGATCATACAGATCGTTGATCCTGGGAAGTGGATATTTGTTCTTGATTGTGACCAAATTGACAGGTCGGTAATCTACAACCATCCGGTCCGTACCATCCTTCTTCTTGACGAATAGGACGGGGCAAGCCCACGGAGATGAACTAGGGCGGATGAAACCCTTTTTCAAGGATTCATCGAGTTGTTTCTTAAGCTCGGCTAGTTCTAGTGGTGCCATCTTATAGGGTCTTCTAGCAATCGGAACGGTTCCGGGGATGAGGTCGATTACGAACTCAACATCCCTGTCAGGTGGAACACCTGGCAATTCCTCTGGAAAGACATCCGGGAAGTCACAGACTACCGGCACGTCCTCAAGGTCTGGCAAAGGGCTGGCGTTAAGAGAATATAATTGTCGCTTGGCTATTCGGGTCAAGACATTGACTATCTTCCCCGAAGGATGGGTGAGTTGAACAGTCCTAGAGAAGCAATCAATTTTGGCTTGATGAGCTGACATCCAGTCCATACCCAAAATGATATTAATATCTGAAGATTTAAGGGCTATCAAAGATGCGAGAAAAACAAGTCTGTCGACTTGGATTTCATTTCCATGGCTTACTCTAGAGGTTTGCCATTTGGATCCCGGAGTTTGAATTACCATAGAGGTTGGCATATCACCGAATGCGACGTTATGCAAGCGAGCATAGTTTTCAGATATAAAAGAATGAGAGGCTCCTGTATCGAAAAGAACAGATGCCGGGTGGCAATTAACAAGAAGCGTACCGAGAACGACGTTGGGATCCTCTTGAGCTTCTTCGGCAGAGATACAGTTGACATGGCCACGTGAAGCGGTGACCGGCTTGGCGTGGAATATTTTTCCTGTCGGCTTGCCACGGCCAACAGCTTTAGCAGACTGGTTGGGGTTGGTCTGGGGACACTCACGCATATAGTGACCAGATTCCCCACATTTGAAACAAGTCACGGAACTGGTACGTGGAGGAGCATTGTTGGTTGGACCCCCATAGGGCTTGGCCGGTGCAGACTGTTGAACAGGGCGAGGCGCCTGGAAAGATGGCCTCGGTGTGAACCTGGGTGGCAGGGCGGTGTTGGGCACCCACACGCGGCGCTTCTGAGGACCAGCACCGGATGAGGAACCCATGTCACGGCCATGCTTGCGTGTTGCGTCATAGTCAGTCTGACCAGTTTCAGCACTGATGGCTTTGTTGACAAGTTTCTGAAAAGATGTGCACTCATGCAGACGGAGGTCGCGGCGAAGCTCAGGACTAAGGCCCTTACGGAACCTTGCTTGCTTCTTGGCGTCAGTAGAAACTTCCTCAGTTGCATATCGGGCGAGATTACCAAACTCCCTGCTATAGGCATCCACAGAAAGTCGGCCTTGGGTGAAACTGCAAAATTCTTCACGTTTACGGTCCATGAGACCCTCCGGAATGTGATGTTCACGGAAAGCCTCGCTGAACTCAGCCCAAGTAGTGACATGGCCCGCTGGGCGCATAGCTCCATAATTCTCCCACCATAGACTGGCGGGGCCTTCAAGATGATATGCAGCAAAGGTGACCTTGTCAGCCTCCGCTACCAGCGCGGAACGCAGTTTGTGAGAGATACTGCGAAGCCAGTCATCAGCGTCGAGAGGCTCGACGGAGTGGTGGAACGTGGGTGGATGCAATTTGATAAAATCACTGAGTGACACCACGTTAGCCCTCTGATGGTGTGCTGTATTCTGTTCAATACGCTCCAACAAACGGTTTGTCTCCCGCTTGTTTCTCTCAGCTTCCATCATAACCTCGGCTAGTGAAGGAGGATGAGGCAGATTTGCATCCCTGGCTTCACTGCCTTCGGCCTGCTCTTGGGAAGCAGGGTTAGCGCGCGTGTTGACCATCCTAGGTAAACAAGACAATGATTTAGTCAGGATGGTAAAATTCCGACATAGGATACATAATGTAAGGAATAACTCGGAATGCAAGATGATCATCCGTATGACATGGTAGATACAGAAACTGCTTCTTTTATTCCATCGTCATACACACCATACAGGGTTTAGTACAAGACCAAACAAAGTACTATTACGGTGACAAGAGGATTACATCTCATCGGAGGCATTCCAAGCTCTTATACATTATTTTTCTACATCTCCGGAAAGAGTACAAACTAGGTCATATCCCACGAGTCACGCAGGACGATAGACGACACGGCTAGTGCGAACTAGTGATACTACCACTAACTCAGACCGATCCGTAGTAGTCCTCGTAGAAGTCGCCTCCATAGCCTGGAAGTTCAACATGATCATCCGGAAACAGACGATCTCGCGGAGCTTGTGGACCATAGGGGCTAGGATGAGGCCTTGGACCAACAAACGGTGGCCTGCGGGGACCGCGAGGTGGGGTGATGCCTCCTACATCACGCCAAACCATCACGTCCGGCAGAGCAGATCTCACAGGATAGAGATCGCGCATATCTGAATATCCAGCTTGCACCGCCGGTGCGAACCGAGTCAAAGTGGCCCAGTGGTCAGCACGGGTATTGAAGAGCTCTAACCTTAAGGCCCGATTTTCACGGTCCTTATCCTCGAGCATCTCAGCAGTGGTGCGAGTCCGTGAATCCTCCTGAGTGGGGTCAGCATAGATAGCCTGGAGATATCCTTGTGCTCCCGGAAGTGATCCTGGCATATACCGGAAATCAGAGTCCCGAAATAAACCAGATCTGACTCGCATAATGGTCATCATAGAGTAGGCGGCGTCCTGCACAGCCATCTCAATAGTAACCCCGAGTCCATAGGAGCAGTGAAGAGGCTCGGTGGATCCAGGATAAGATGGAAATATCCTGACAGTGCAGAGATACTGGCTTTGATTAAAATCTCGGAATTGCTCTTCGACCGTGTACTCGGGATACCAGCGGTATCCAGCCTCAGTCATTACCCTGACCAACTTAGCAGTATGGCCGGGTACATCTAGGCATCGAGTCAGGCGAACCACTTGATTGAGGTCGCGAGTGGCCATCTGAAAGCACAATCATAATGCAAAGGCATTAGAATTTCTAGCAAAATTTCGGCAGCATAACAGCTGTAAATGCTCAAAAAGGATTTTGAGACATTTGACAAAGGATTTCGTACACACTCAACATCACCATATCAAAGTTCTGAAACCATTCTGGCAACATAATGTGGTAGTAGAACTGAACTAGGCTTGTAACCATCAAACTTATAAGGTACTACTGATTAGTAACACGTGATCCTGATAGAGAGAATAGATCCTAATTCCTTAACCCCCGGTGGAAGAATGGACTGACTCAGATCAGAAAGTCATAAGGTATAAGGAGTAAAAAGAGCCTTACGTTCCAACCCACAAACAATTCCCCTACATATAACTAAAGAATTTCTAGACTCAACATCGACCAGTTTGGCTTGGAGAACCTACAGGCAGTCCGGCTCTGATGCCAACGCTGTCAGGACCCCGACTCGATGTCACATCGATCTAGCTGGTAACACCTCATATCACTTTGCGGCCTCACGCACGGTATCCCCACGGGTGTCGTCTTACCTTTTCCCGGGACCGTTTGCGCCTTTTGGCTCACGTATATGATAGTGTCGCTAGCATCCATATGATAAGGAGCCCGGGCTGACATGACTAGTCGTAAACCCAAAGTGGCACAGACTTACAGGGACAGGCATCCATGACCCAGCTTCGAACGTGTCGGTCATCAGCAAGTGGGTCCGGGCTGTAGCACTGGGCTAGCAGGACTCCGGTAAACCGGGCTGTAGCGGGCTAACAGGACTCCGGTACTCAAAGCGTGACATTTCCCCGAAGGGACAGACACAGGAACGAAGAAGGACACATGCCGGCCAGCCTAAGTGTTCCAGAGCAGTAGCAAGCTACCATGGCTCAGCGGTAACACTAGGAGACATTTCCCGGTAAGAGAGGCTACTAAAGATAAACAACTAGATAGTCAGATCCCACACATACCAAGCATTTCAATCATACACACAATATGCTCGATATGTGCAAATACAACGAAGCATCACAACATGACTCTACGACACAAGTACTTTATTTAAGGCTCAGGGAGCCATACATAACATACACAAAGGTACGGGTCTCACGACCCAACATACAAGTCATACAGTCATACAAACCAGCAGCGGAAGTAACTTGTCTGAGTACAGACAACTAGTAAAATAAAAGAGGCTTGGAAAGCCTAGCTATACTACGTGGTCCTTCACAAGCTCAGGGTCACCACCTGGGTCTTTAGCCTACTCGTTGATGTCAACGTCTACATAGAACCCATCAGAAGGGGTTGCAGCGTCTTCTGTAAAAATGTAGATTATAGCAACATGAGTACAAAGGTACTCAGCAAGACTTACATCAGATCCTACATACATGCATAGTATCAAGAAGGGTTGGTGGAGTTATTGCAGCAAGCCAGCTTTGACTCTTGGCTAGGCTATCCTACGATACTCCAACTTGAAATGGTTTTGCGCACACGAGTCCACTACTCACCACTTCAATACACTACCGAGGATCCACCTCCGTCTTCCTACGGAAGAGCCATCCTCGGCACTCACACTTATCTTGAGGCTTTTAGTAGTTTCCATTTACTTGTCTATGAACTGTATAGGCAACCAAGTAGTCCTTTACCGCGGACGCGGCTATTCGAATAGATCATGTTAACCCTGCAGGGGTGTACTTCTTCATACACGCTTCCACCACTTACCGTCTGCTACACGACATGTACTCGGCAACCTTCAAGCGAAAGCCGACGTGGGTGTCGGCCACGACCTACCTAATCACCTAAGCCTCCAGTCCAGGTTTATCGCCTATTCAGGTTCCATCCGCAGGGAGTCCGGCCGAGGTTTCCCATACGGCCCCGAACGATGTGAACAGGGTTCCCGAGATACCTAACGGGTATTCGGTACACCGTGCCACGTACCTACCGCATCACAGCCCACCCCTACGGTCAGCGCTGTCCACGGCCTCCAGTAGGCTACAAACACCAGAAACTACTTGCAACTCCTGGACAGAGAGCTAGGGTGAATAAGAAGTCGAGCGGGTCCATTGGTTTCGGGCCCAATGCATGGTAGTAGCTGATTCTTAAATCACACATACAGATCTCAGTGCTTAAGGTCGGCTTCAATGAAACAACCCACCATGTACTCCTACATGGCCTCTCATCGATACCTTTACCAAATCGTGTTCACCACACCACTCTCATTACCGACATAATCATTTCACTCTAGCCCATCACCCAGATGAACCAGACCTGACACGACTCTAAGCATAGCAGGCATAGCAAGGTAGGAACAACACATACATATGGCTCAATCAACTCCTACACATGCTAGTGGGTTTCATCTAGTTACTGTGGCAATGACAGGTCATGCAGAGGAAATGGGTTCAACTACCGTAGCACACAGCAGTTTGAATCGCGTTGTCTTAATGCAGTAAAAGAGAGCAGGAGCGAGAACATGGGATTGTATCGATATGATCAAATGGTTGGTTGCTTGCCTGATGGTTCGATGCACTGATATGGTTCTTCGTTAGGGTAATCACGGTACTCCTCGGAGGCAGAACCTGTCGCAAAGGACATCGATACACAAGCGTCACCAAACAATGTGCAACAATATGATGCATGCATGAAACATGGCAATATGAGTGTGTTGGGCTAATGCAACTAAAACCAGAAGGGTTTGAACAAATTTGAATCAAAGATTCAAATTTCAAACTCCAAACATGGCCTTTTAAAGTGCTTTTCCTTGTTCTGCTTAAAACATCAATTTAACTTGTTTGATCATGCATGAAAATAGTACAGATGGATAGATTGGATTTTTCTGATCATTTTTCATATATAATTTGTCCAATTTGGAGTTACAGAATAAAAGTTATGAATTTTTGAAGTTTAAATAATATTCTGGAATTTCCTGATTTAATTTAAATCCAGAAAATCAATTACTGCGTCAGCATGACGTCAGCATGACGTCAGTGGTCAACTGCGGCTGGCTGAAGTCAAACCTGACGTGTGGGGGCCACACGTCAGTGACAGGGGGGGTTTAACAGGTTTAAATTAATCCTAATTAGGGATTAGTGGCGCTGGGGCCCACTGTCAGTGTCAGGGGGGGTTGACTAACGGTAATTAGTACTAACTAACCACCTGTCCGACAGGGCCCACGCGTCAGTGACCCTGGGGGGTCAAACCTCAGGTCGGACAGGTCAAACCCGCCGGCGGTTAGTCGCCGGCGAGGTCCGCGGCGTGCAGGGGCCTCGGGTTTCCTCTGTGGTGCTCCAAACGGCGTGCGGCTAGGTGCGTTGGATAGCTAGCTCGACGGCGCGTCGGACGGTGGCCGTGGCTGGCCCTGGGGTGGCCGGAGTCGACGGCGGCGAGCTCGGCTGCGGCTGCCGGAGTTCGGGTGCGGTCGGAATCGACGTTGGAGGGGGTTTGGGGAGGCGTTAGTGCGTGCTGCGTGCTCCTGGTGAGGTGGGGAGCATGATAGTGCGCTCGGTTGGGTGCTACGGTGACCGTGGCCACGACGGCGACATCGCCGGCGGCGTGGAGCTCTCGGCCAAGGTGGGGCTGGGGCCTAGAGGTCGAAAGGGACCAGGGGAGAAGGTGGAAACGATCCGGGGGCTCACCGCGGAGCTGCAGGGATGGTTAGCGGGCTCGGGGACGCGCTGGAGACGGTGAATTCGACGGCAACGACGGTCGGAGCCCGAAGAGGGGAACGGCGACGTGGCGGCGATGCAGGGCTTCCGGGGAGCTGTGGAGCGGTGGGGAGGAAGAGGGGGTCGTGGCGGAGCTGCTGAGCTAGTCGGGGGAGCGAGGGGTGGCCGGAGATGGCTGCTGTGGCGAACGGCGGCGACGGTGGTGTTCGGCCGTGTGCGAGAGAGAGCGAGGGGAGGAGGGGAGAGCTGGGAGAGAGTGAGAGAGAGCAGGGGGATCGGGACGGCCTGCGGGAGTCGTCCACGCGGCTAGGAGCTCGTCGGCAAGCAGGAGGTGGCCGCGCGGCCGTGCGCATGCGAGCACGCAGCAGCTTCGGGGCGAGGGGAGGAAGACGACGGAGGGCTGCAGTGGTGGGCTGGGCCGGCTGCTGGCTGGGCCGGCCAGCTGGCTGGGCCGCACAGTGGGGGAGCCCAGGTAAGCTCCTCCTGTTATATATTTTTCTGTTTTCTAATTTCTGACATTTGTTTTGATTTAAAAAATATATTAAATCATTTATTTAACTTATGCCAATTTTTGCAGGAGCTATATATATTATTCCAGAGCTCTTTTATAAATGGCATAATATTTGGGCATATATTAATATATATAATTAATATATTTCCAATGCAAATAGTTATGCATTAATTCCAAATGCCAAAAATAAATGTCCATGAGCCACTAAAAATATTGGTTTGATTTTTATCTCTGTCCAATATTTTCAGAGAGCAACATGAGCATTTTCTTGGATCCTTTTGGAGAAATTTTTATTTGGGTC
>NC_057795.1:150680508-150682711 GCF_018294505.1 Triticum aestivum | reverse complement strand
ATCTGTCTCTGAATCCTCCTCTGAGGAGCTATCCGTAACCAGCGAGATATGCGCTTCGTCAGATAGCATAGTCTGCTCTGAAGACCTTGTTTTCACTCCAGAATTTGCCATCACCATGTCAAATGGCTCATGCACACGAAGAGCAGTTGAATGTACTAACATTGTTGACAAATGTAATATGTAATGGCCTGATATAATTTACATATAAGATGACTGGCTAAGCAGGATGGCATTGCAAAATTCACATATATGATGCCTGGCTAAACTAGATGGCGTTGCATAATTCACATAAACGATGAATAAACTAAACAGATGGCATTCGCACAAAGGATGTCTAAACTAAGTAGATGACATATTTCATGTATAAAGTAAGCAATGCAAGACACCATATGCATGATATAACCAACATCAGCATGCCAAGTTAGAGCGAAGACCTCAGGGGGTAAATAGAAGTTGTCTTCTCCTTCTGAATCCCCCTCAGAATAGATATCTTCCTCTCGATTACAATCCGAAATGCGTGGAGGGGGGCTGCCTTTGCGCCTACCATGGAGCGACGTCTGCATGAAATTTTATTGCCACGCAAGGCTCGTCTCTTTTTATCTACATGTTCAGTTCCATTGTTTACAATAACTGTCATGCATAGGAATAAAACATAGTGAGATTATGTAAGGAGTGCATGAAGAAATCTAGAGTGATGGTAACAACCTATGGATAGACCCAAAACCAATAATAGCAGGTAGATAATGGCTTCAGTTAAAAAATACAGATAATGGCTTCTTTACTGTTTGTTTCCCACCCAACATGAAACTCATAGTAGACACCAGAGATTAACCAGATAGTAGATAGATACTATTGATAGCGGCCCCAATATGTACCCCACTACCATTTAAAAACTCAAGTTTGACCATTAGTTTGGAGCTGACTCAGAGTCTAATCGGTGAACAGGACAATAAAGTAGCATGTAATATTAAGCGATGCATAACGTAAGCAGACACGAAAGAGTGCGGCCTCTCTTGCGGACCCGTGTAGTCCTCGAGGTCATCTGCTCGGTTGATGATGGTAATGCAGTTTTCATGCCTGACAGCGGTGGGGAAGAAGATCTAAGGCGGCAAAAAATAGTCTGGAGGCCGGATCCCTGCTATGCTGGACCCTTCTGTCGTTGGAGCAGCTGAGCTGGGGTGGATGACGGCGCAGCAGGAGCGGGACAAACCACGCAAGTTTTTCTTTGACAACTATATGTAAGAGAAGTAATTCTGTAAGGGCTCGTTTGAATTGGAGGATTTCAACAATGCAGGGATAGGAAATAGACAGGAATAGGATAGGAATGCACGTGCAAAACAGAGAATTTAAAAACACGGGATTTCTGCCAATCTGGGTGTTTGATTCACAACAATTGGAAGATCACAGGATGCAAAGAAGCCACAAGAAAATGTACGGTTATAATGCTATTATGCTACTATCTCTTAGTCTTGTGCTTCATGAATAGGAATTTGAAAAGGAGGACAAGTGAAAATTAAAATTCCTACATTTTTTCTTTCAAGGGGACACTAAAGGAACAAATCCGTGTGCTCAATGGACAATATATATAACATGTAGAGTAAAAAGAGATGCAACAAGTGTACAACCTCTTTGGCGAAGCCATGTCGATCTCAGCGTGATTGGGTTGGCCGGTGAGGATGCTCCGGCTGACTTTGCTGTCGGAGGAGGGGAAGAAGATCTTAGGCGCCGGGAGATGGAGCCCGAGGTACTACTCCGCTGCGATGGAGGGTTTCGTCGTTGGAGCAGCTCCGGTGAGTTGGACGACGCCGAGGCTGAAGCAGGACAAGAGAGACAACGAACAACATTAACCTGAGTGGAATTCTAATAGCATCTCCAATACATGACGTAAAATACATAACCACAAAGTGCTAGATGTAAAATACATCAGCCGCTCATCTCTGAACTTAACTGTCGAAACTGAACTTAACTGTCGAAAGTGAACTTAACTGGCGAAACTGAATTTTGCTGTCGAAACTGAATTTTGCTGTCAAAACTGAAAGCACTAGCAAGGTGAGGCTACACATCGGTCGACTGACCTTTTCATCTCTGGTCAGTCGATTTGGCAGCCGTTGGATACGAAATCAAGGGCCTGCGGTTCATCTTCAACCTCCACCCCCTGAGCCGCCAGCCACCACTGGCCAAACAGCAGCCCCCCGCCGCCCGC
>NC_057795.1:150677307-150680133 GCF_018294505.1 Triticum aestivum | reverse complement strand
CGCCCCCATCCTGAACCCTAAGATAGATAGTGGGGTACCTCTTCGGCGAGCCCCCCTCCCCGCTGCGGCTGGTTCTTCCTTCACCCCGGCGAGCCCACCCCCTGAAAATCGATTGACCCAAAAGTCGATTCAGTCGACTGAAGTGTAGCCAAATCGGAGAAACATCGCAAGCAAGAGCAAGAGTGAGAGCAGCAGCGCGAGCAAGAGCAATAGCAAGAGCAGACCAGGCAGGGGACCGAGAGCAAGAGCAGAGCAGCAGCGCGAGCAAGAACTAAAGCAGTAGCAGCTCCTACTGATGTGGACGTCGCCGCTGAGGGAGCGACGCCGTGGAGGAAGTGCGACGCCGTCGTGGATGGAGCCGCGCCGTGTCAGCTCGGGACCGAGCGCCGGCAGCACCATGAGATCGAATCAAGAAGAAAATGCGGTGATTAGTGTACAACCTCTTTGGTGGCGCCGATTAGGCCGCAGCTTCATCCGAGGAAATGGTGATGATGATGCTCTTTCGGTGGTGCAGGTGAAGACGGCGGTGTGGGAATGGAGGTGGCGCGAAAGACGAGGGGAACATCGGCAGCTCCTTGGAGGTGGAGGACGGGGTGGCTAAACCGGTGGGACAATGAGATCGACGAAGGATCCTCATCCGGTACGGTGGATGAGGGACGTCGAGGTGTTGCTATGGACGACATCGTCGGGGAAGAGGCTCCGGCTGGGTGGTGGACAGAGCAGGGTGTGGGGTTTCGTCATGGGTTTTCGCGGCCTCGGTGTATGAATGGGTGGGCGGATGGGATGGCAGTGGGTAACCATGGCTTAGAGACGCGCTTGCCTGAAATGTGGGGTAAGTTACGAAAGTACCCCCCACCGATTTGAGGCGATTCTTTCGGTTCAGGGGTACCACGGGCATTTCGCGTGTCGGGATTTCATAGGAGTTGGGAGTTTTTGCGCACGAAGTAATTTTGGAATAGCAAGTCACGGGTTGAGATGGAGTTGTCGGAGCACAACGAGACAAAGATATATCTTAAATATTTCGGGCTAACAAGGCGCAGGTTGAAATTTCCGGACAAACCTAACGTGTACTGTACCAGATCAATGCGCACTACAAATGTCATTCAAAACTTTGAATTCATGTTATGGTCAATTAAAATACTTCGCTACGTGTATAATGCATGCAATCTACTACTCAAATGAACGTTTTAGTGCATTCCAAACGTATATACTACTGCTTCAATATGAACTAAATTTGAATAAGATCTACAGTAATGATTGTTGTGAAGTCAAAGCATTTGAATTCGTTTCTCTGTTTTAATAAGATCTACAATCATCATTATTGTCAAGTTAAACCATCATTTGTGTATTATCTTCACAACACACCACATGATTAGTCTCGAGTTACATATGAACTATGTGTACTATATGAACTCGAACTAGATTTTTTGAATCCACTTTATTTTGATTTCAAATCACATTACATTTCTAGCTCTAGCTAGATCTTCATAATCTAAACCATGTCTCATATGTATAATGTGTTTATCACATTATGTATGGTGCCCCGCCCCCTACGCCTACAAGTATTTAGATGTGAGTTGCAAACACCACACATTACCAAAAATTCAAATAAAATGTGAGAATGTTCGATATATAGTATTGTTTAGATGCTCGATATTTAGTTGTAAGCTGCAAACACCACACATTATCACAAATTCAAATAAATGTGAGATTGTTTGATGTATAGTATGGTTTAGATTGTTCGGCATTTAGCTGTGAGTTGCAAACGCCATGCATTATCACATTATGGTATAACATGTGCACAGCACGTGTATCACCGCTATATTCATGCATGCAATGTTTAAAACACTATGATCTCCTATTCAAATATATGAATCCGCTTTCATATCAAAATGTGATCTTTGTTAGTCTCTTACACCCACACAATCCTCTAATCTTTGTAGCTACCACTAACTTTCTCTCGTGCATGCACACACCCTCCTCGCCCTCCCCCTCCCTCGGCATTCTATGCATCGGGCACATTCATTTTTTTCTTTAGGTTGTTCTCCCAGAGTCTCCACAACTCCTTTCCGACACACACCAATCGATAAACCTCTCCAGCGATGCCTGCCTACAACAAACACACACACCTTCAATCTCCTCCTTTATGTGTCCTTGCCTCGTGTCTCTCATACGGTCAGACACACGTGTAAACTCTCGCCCGTCTTTTCATCGATCTCACAACCGCACACTCCTCCCCCTATCTAGCTAGTAGTTGGGCCTCTCGCACCACCTCCTAGCTCCATTCTCTCTGTCTATCCGTCTCGCTGGGCCTTATTTGCCTCTAACAAATGGACGTACACCGACCGATCTCTCGCTATACATATAGCTAGCTAGGTCCTTATAACTCGTTTTTACCCACACGTCGATCGATCTACCTCATTAGTTGTGTCTCTCCCTTCCTCCGACAAACAACAATTGATCTACCGATCTAGTTAGGTTTGCTTACCAAACACATGGTTCCCCTTCATCATCCATGGATGTGTCCCGACAGATCTATCACGCACAGGCACACACAAAAACACATCCCCACTCTTATTGATAACATTGCAGTTCCACCCTCAGTTTGTCTAGCAGGCCTCTCCCAACATCTCCGAGAAGCAACTCCATCACCCATCCGGCACTCTACCCCTCTCCCTCCCTCTCCCTCCCTCTCTCACCTCTTTCTCTCTGTCCCATCATATTTCCCGTCCTTCAGTTATGTATGGATGTCGACCGATCTCCCTCAAGACATAGTTGGGTCTCTCCTTATCAACACATATACGAGTCGTTCTACCTTATAGTTAG
>NC_057795.1:150655523-150677162 GCF_018294505.1 Triticum aestivum | reverse complement strand
CACACCAATACATCGAGCGCTCTAGTAATGTCTCCCTGCCACACACAAACTTGACATGTGCCCTCTAACATTCCGGTAGGCCAGTCGCCCTATATCTTTGACTTGCACACACACAATTTCGATGGCTCTCTTCATCGATCTCGCACCCACCCACTTGATCCTCTCTTCGACTCTATCGATAGCTATGACCCCTCCCTCTCTTCTCGTGGATTGCCCGACCCTCTATGTATGATATGGATAGGCCTCCATTTCAAACACATTGCATGCAAAATTTTGTTTGAGATGTCATCGACACATATTCCCACAAATAATTCACGAAATCAACCCCCACCCCACCCCACCCCCACCCCAAAACAGAAAACACTCATGAATGCGGTTTGTATCTCTCACACACACCCACGTAGGTGGGGGACGTGCATGAAGAGAAGAGGTGCATGCACGATGCACGTACTCCCGTCTCTTTCCCAACCACACCCGCGCGGGTACATGGTGGAGCTCATTTCTGTACGAAAAAGGCAGCCCATGTGGTAATTTGGCACGTGTACTGGTTGTCCACTTGGTGGAGGGAGGATCGTCTACCACGGGTGAACAAACAAATTGCGACTTGACGCGTTATGTTAAATTAAAAAAAGAGGCAAACCATGTGGGGCCTACCTTAGAGGCAAGGCTCTATACACTGAAGTACTTTTGATGTGTCCCGTCAACTCGCAGAACGAGGAGAAGCTTGCTTAGTACGCCGTCTCCCCCGCCCGCGGGCGCGGTGCCTCCCAGGATGAGGTGAAGCTTGCTCCTCCTTACGCCCGCTCCCTCGCCCATGCGCACGGTGGCTCGCAGGACGAGGAGAAAAATTTACTACTCCCTCCGTTTACTCCTCGTCCCTACTACCTTGGTTATAGAGATTATATCATATTGTTTGGAATATATATGTCCTTCAGTAGATTTCAATATGAACTACTAGTACATACTCCAAACACTGATGTATATAGATGTATTTTAGAGTGTAGATTCACTCATTTTGCTCCGTATGTACTACCTCTGTCTGGGTTTATTGGTCCCCATTGTATTTCATGCCAAATTTTGACCATAGATTAAACTAAGAAAATGTTCACGCATGTCACCAAACATTATATTTTTGAAAACTATGTTCAAATATGAATCCAATGAGATAATTTTTCTTGACATGCATTAACATTTTGTTAGTTAAATCTTCAGTCAAAATTTGGCACAAACTATAAAAGGGACCTATAAACCAGGACGGAGGTAGTAGCACTCTCCCTTGCCCCTCGACCCTCGCCCACGTGGTGGACGTGCAGCAATTCATTCGGTCTCATATAGCCAGAACGATATATACTGCACTACCATTATTGCTCGACTTCCCGAAGAGGCGAAGAGCCAATCGCAAGGTTAATATTTTGGAGATGCTAAGCGCAAGGTTATAGGAGAACGAGTAGTAGGTGCCATGTCATTTATAAATAAAGTTTTTTTTCTTCAGTGGCACATACGCAATATGATAGGTTCATATGGAGAGAAAAGGAAACCGCTCCACTATATACATAGTCAGGACGGGCCAGCCTACACGGTTGCTTGCAGGGGTTGCTCTCTTCATACTTTCTTGCACAAAACAACTGTGGCCACATATCTAACATCCTGGCGGATCACATCCGCTTGGGGAAGGGGTGGATGCTTAGTGTAGATGCGGTGGCCGTCGCCGATGGCGAAAACCCACTATCGGCACGTCCCGATCAGGGGTCCTCGCCATTCTCTCTCACAAAGCCGGTGAGGTTGCCTTCGTCCCTTGCTCACTGCCGCGACGTGAGCAGTTGCCGCCTCCCGCCGCCCTCCTCAAGGTTGAGCTACGTCCCTCGGGTACAACTCCCTTTATAGCTGGCTTGCACCACTGCTCCAGCTGCCCACATCACTCCCTGTGGATATTTCTCTACTTCTTTGCCCCGCACATACCGGATACCTCTACTGCCTTCTACGTACTGTATTTGTGATGAGTTTATGTCTCATCAACTAGTCCCAGTAATCTTATTCTAATCACGCTTCTTCAATTTCTTTGCCACAGGGATGCTTGATACGTCCATTTTGCATCATGCTTTTATATCGATATTTATTGCATTATCGGCTGTTATTACACATTATATCTCATTCTTATGGATATTCTCTCTTATTTTACAAGGTTTACCATGAAGAGGGGGAATGCCGGTAGCTGGAATGCTGGCTGGAAAAGGAGCAAACGTTGGAAACCTATTCTGCACAACTCCAAAAGTCCTGAAACTCCACGAAACAACTTTTTGGATTTAATAAGAATTTTTGAGCGAAAGAAATAGGCCAGGGGGACCACACCCTGTCCAGGAGACAGGAGGGTGCGCCCCCCCGTAGGGCGCGGCCCCCTATCTCCTGGGCCCCCTGGTGGGCCTCCGGTGTCCATCTTCTGCTATATCATCACTTTCCCCTGGAAAAAATCGTGTGCAAGCTTACGGGACGAAACTCCGCTGCCACGAGGCGGAACCTTGGCGGAATCAATCTAGGTCTCTGGCGGAGCTGTTCTGCCAGGGACACTTCCCTCCGGGAGGGGGAAATCATCACCAACATCATCATCAACGATCCTCTCATCGGGAGGGGGTCAATCTCCATCAACATCTTCACTAGCACCATCTCCTCTGAAAACCCTAGTTCATCTCTTGTATCCAATCTTGTATCAAAACCACAAATTGGTACCTGTGGGTTGCTAGTAGTGTTGATTACTCCTTGTAGTTGATGCTATTTGGTTTACTTGGTGGAAGATCATATGTTCAGATCCTTTATTCATATTATTACTCCTCTGATTATGAACATGAATATGCTTTGTGAGTAGTTACGTTTGTTCCCAAGGACATGGGTGAAGTCTTGCTATTAGTAGTCATGTGAATTTGGTATTCGTTCGAAATTTTGATGAGATGTATGTTGTCTTTCCTCTAGTGGTGTTATGTGAACGTCGACTACATGACACTTCACCATTATTTGGGCCTAGAGGAAGGAATAGGGAAGTAATAAGTAGATGATGGGTTGCTAGAGTGACAGAAGCTTAAACCCTAGTTTATGCATTGCTTCGTTAGGGGTTGATATGGACCCATATGTTTAATGTTGTGGTTAGGTTTACCTTAATACTCCTTTTTGTAGTTGCGGATGCTTACAATGGGGGTTAATCATAAGTGGTATGCTTGTCCATGTTAGGGCAGTACCCAAGTACCGGTCCACCCACATATCAAATTATCAAAGTACCGAACGCGAATCTTATGAACGTGATGAAAACTAGCTTGACAATAATTCCCAATGTGTCCTCGGGAGCTCCTTCTTCATTATTAGAATTTGTCCAGGCTTATCCTTTGACACATAAAGGATTGGGCCACCTTGCTGCACTTTATTTACTTTATTTACTTTTTGCTCGTTACTATTTATCTTATCACAAAACTATCTATCACCTACTATTTCAGTGCTTGCAGAGAAAACCTTACTGAAAACCACTTATCATTTCTTTCTGCTCCTTGTTGGGTTCGGCACTCTTACTTATCGAAAGGACTATGATAGATCCCCTATACTTGTGGGTCATCAAGACTCTTTTCTCGCGCCATTGCTGGGGAGTGTAGCGCTTTTGGTCAGTGGATCTTGGTAAGGAAACATTTATATAGTGTGCTGAAATTTTCTGTTACTTGTCACTATGGAAACTAATCCTTTGAGGGGCTTGTTTTGGGTATCTTCACCCCAACCAGAAGAGCAAAGAGATGCTCCTCAACCTACTGAACTTTATGAAAATATTCACTTTGAGATTCCTTCGGGTATGATAGAAAAACTGCTAGCTAATCCTTTTGCAGGAGACAGAACATTGCATCCTGATTTACACCTTATCTTTGTGGATGAAGTTTGTGGATTATTTAAGCTTGCAGGTATTCCCGATGATGTTGTCAAAAGGAAGGTCTTCCCTTTATCTTTGAAGGGAGATGCAATGACATGGTATAGGCTATGTGATGATACGAGATCTTGGAATTATAAGCGATTGAAGTTGGAATTTCACCAGAAGTTCTATCCTATGCATCTTGTTCATCGTGATTGTAATTACATATATAATTTCTGGCCTCGCGATGGAGAAAGCATCGCTCAAGCTTGGGGGAGGCTTAAGTCAATGTTGTATTCATGCCCCAATCATGGGCTCTCTCGGGAAATGATTATTCAGAATTTTTATGCTCGGCTTTCTCTTGATAATCACAACCTTCTCGACACTTCTTGTGCTGGTTCCTATATGCTGAAGACTATTAATTTCAAATGGGACTTGTTGGAAAGAATTAAACGCAACTCTGAAGATTGGGGTTCCAACGATGGTAAGGAGTCAGGTATGACACCTAAGTTCGATTGTGTTAAATCTTTTATGGATACCGATGCTTTCCGTGGATTTAGCTCTAAGTATGGACTTGACTCTGAGATAGCAGCTACTTTTTGTGAAACTTTTGCTACTCACGTTGATCTCCCTAAAGAAAAGTGGTTCAAATATAATCCTCCTGTTGAAGTGAAAGTAGTTGCACCTATTACAGTCGAAGAAAAGACTATTACATATAGTGATCCTATTATTCCTACTGCTTATGTCGAAAAACCTCCTTTTCCTGTTAGGATAAAAGATCGTGCTAAAGCTTCGACTGTTGTTCGTAAGAGTAATACTAGGACCTATACACCTCCTGAGCAAATTAATGTTGAACCTGGTATTGCTATGATTAAAGATCTCTTGGATGAGGACTTAGATGGGCATGTTATCTCTTTCTTGGGTGAAACTGCTAACATTGCTAGACCTGATACTAAGACACGTAGACCTGTTGTAGGCACGCCTGTTATTTCTGTTAAAATAGGAGATCATTGTTATCATGGCTTATGTGATATGGGTGCTAGTGCTAGTGCGATACCTTATGATCTTTATAAAGAAATTATGCATGATATTGCACCTATTGAATTAGAAGACATTGATGTTACTATTAAGCTTGCTAATAGGGACACCATTAAACCTATTGGGATTCTTAGAGATGTTGAAGTCTTGTGTGGGAAGATTAAATACCCTGCTGATTTTCTTGTTCTTGCTTCCCCACAAGATGATTTTTGTCCCATTATTTTTGGTAGACCCTTCTTGAATACTGCTAGTGCTAAGATTAATTGTGAAAAGAATATTGTCACTGTTGGCATAGATGGTATGTCTCATGAGTTTAATTTTGCTAAGTTTAGTAGACAACCTCGTGAAAGTGAACCACCTAGTAAGTATGAAATTATTGGTCTTGCTTCCATTGTTGTTCCTCCAACTGATCCGTTAGAACAATATTTGCTAGACCATGAAAACGATATGTTTATGAAGGAAAGGGAAGAAATAGATGAAGTGTTCCTTAAACAAGAACCTATGTTGAAACATAACCTTCCCGTTGAAATTCTTGGGGATCCCCCTCCACCCAAGGGTGATCCCGTGTTTGAACTCAAACCATTACCTGATAATCCTAAGTATGCTTATCTTGATGAAAAAGAAATATATCCTATTATTATTAGTGCTAACCTTTCAGAGAAAGAAGAAGAAAGATTATTGAAAACTCTGAAGAAGCACCGAGCTACTATTGGATATACTCTGGATGATCTTAAGGGCATTAGTCTCACATTATGTCAACACAAAATTTCAGTGGAGAAGGATGCCAAACCAGTTAGAGATCCTCAAAGACGATTAAATCCCAAAATGAAGGAAGTGGTAAGAAAGGAGATACTAAAGCTCCTTGAGGAAGGTATTTATTATCCCGTTGCTGACAGTGAATGGGTAAGCCCTGACCATTGTGTCCCTAAAAAGGGAGGTATTACCGTTGTTCCTAACGATAAAGATGAATTGATCCCGCAAAGAATTATTACAGGTTATAGGATGGTAATTGATTTCCGTAAGTTAAATAAAGCCACTAAGAAAGATCATTACCCTTTACCTTTTATTGATCAAATGCTAGAAAGGCTATCCAAACACACACATTTTTGCTTTCTAGATGGTTATTCTGGCTTCTCTCAAATACCTATGTCCGCGCAGGATCAATCTAAAACTATTTTTACTTGCCCTTTTGGTACTTTTGCTTATAGACATATG
The DNA here is from genome assembly GCF_018294505.1 of Triticum aestivum. NCBI lineage: Eukaryota > Viridiplantae > Streptophyta > Magnoliopsida > Poales > Poaceae > Triticum > Triticum aestivum. Next base: position 150,671,032 of record NC_057795.1, on the reverse strand, counting down.
CCTTTTGGTTTATGTAATGCACCTGCTACCTTTCAAAGATGCATGATGGCTATATTTTCTAATTTTTGTGAAAATATTTGTGAGGTATTCATGGATGACTTCTCCATCTATGGATCCTCTTTTGATGATTGCTTGAGCAACCTTGATCGAGTTTTGCAGAGATGCGAAGACACTAGTCTCGTCCTGAATTGGGAAAAGTGTCACTTTATGGTTAATGAAGGCATTGTCTTGGGGCACAAGATCTCCGAGAGAGGTATTGAAGTTGATAAAAGCCAAAGTTGATGCTATTGAGAAGATGCCATGTCCCAAGGACATAAAAGGTATAATAAGTTTCCTTGGTCATGCTGGCTTTTATAGGAGGTTCATTAAGGACTTCTCTAAAATCTCTAGGCCTCTGACTAATTTATTGCAAAAAGATATTCCCTTTGTCTTTGATGATGATTGTTTAGAAGCATTTGAAACGCTTAAGAAAGCTTTGATCACTGCACCTATTGATCAGCCACCTGATTGGAGTTTAGCTTTTGAAATTATGTGTGATGCTAGTGATTATGATGTAGGTGCTGTTTTAGGGCAAAGAGTCGATAAGAAATTGAATGTTATCCAGTATGCTAGTAAGACTGTTGATACTGCCCAGAGAAATTATGCTACTACTGAAAAAGAGTTCTTAGCAGTTGTGTTTGCGTGTGATAAATTTAGACCTTATATTGTGGATTCCAAAGTTACTATTCACACCGATCATGCTGCTATTAAATATCTTATGGAAAAGAAATATGCTAAGCCTAGACTCATTAGATGGGTTCTCTTGCTTCAAGAACTTGACTTGCATATTATTGATAGAAAGGGAGCTGAGAGCCCCGTTGCAGACAACTTGTATAGGTTAGAGAATGTTCTTGATGACCCACTGCCTATCAATGATAGTTTTCCTGATGAACAATTAGCGGTTGTCAATGCTTCTCGTACTGCTCGTTGATATGCTGATTATGCTAATTACATTGTTGCTAAATACATACCGCCTAGTTTCACATACCAGCAAAAGAAAAAGTTCTTTTATGATTTAAGACATTACTTCTGGGATGATCCACACCTTTATAAAGAAGGAGTAGATGGTATTATTAGACGTTGTGTGCCTGAGCATGAACAGGAACACATCCTACGCAAGTGTCACTCTGAATCCTATGGAGGACACCACGCTGGAGATAGAACTGCACACAAGGTACTACAATCTGGTTTTTATTGGCCTTCTCTTTTCAAAGATGCTCGTAAGTTTGTCTTATCTTGTGATGAATGCCAAAAATAGGTAACATTAGTAGACGTCAAGAAATGCCTATGAATTATTCTCTTGTTATTGAACCGTTTGATGTTTGGGGCTTTGATTATATGGGACCTTTTCCTGCCTCCAATGGTTATACACATATTTTAGTTGCTGTTGATTATGTTACTAAGTGGGTAGAAGCTATTCCAACTAGTAGTGCTGATCATAACACTTCTATTAAAATGCTTAAAGAAGTTATTTTTCCGAGGTTTGGAGTCCCTAGATAGCTTATGACTGATGGTGGTTCACACTTTATTCATGGTGCTTTCCGTAAGATGCTTGCTAAGTATGATGTCAATCATAGAATCGCATCTCCTTATCACCCGCAGTCTAGTGGTCAAGTAGAGTTGAGCAATAGAGAGCTCAAATTAATTTTGCAAAAGACTGTGAATAGATCTAGAAAGAATTGGTCCAAAAAACTTGATGATGCATTATGGGCCTATAGAACTGCATACAAAAATCCTATGGGTATGTCTCCATATAAGATGGTTTATGGAAAAGCATGTCATTTACCTCTTGAACTTGAACATAAAGCATATTGGGCTATTAAGGAGCTCAATTATGACTTCAAACTTGCCGGTGAGAAAAGGTTATTTGATATTAGCTCACTTGATGAATGGAGAACCCAAGCATATGAGAATGCCAAGCTTTTCAAAGAAAAAGTCAAACGCTGGCATGATAAGAGGATACAAAAGCGTGAGTTTAACGTAGGAGATTATGTGTTATTATTCAACTCTCGTTTAAGATTTTTTGCCGGAAAACTTCTCTCAAAATGGGAAGGTCCCACATTATGGAGGAGGTCTATCGTTCTGGTGCTATAAAAATCAACAACTTTGAAGGCACAGATCCGAGGGTGGTAAACGGTCAAAGAATTAAACATTATATTTCAGGTAATCCTATCAATGTTGAAACCAATATTATTGAAACCATAACCCCTGAGGAATACATAAGAGACACTTTCCGGAACGTTCCAGACTCCAAAAAGGCATAGGTACATGGTACGGTAAGTAAATCGACTCCAAAACAACTCTAATGGCAATTTTTATCAGTTTTGGATTATTTAAGAATTTTAGGAAGAAAGAAGTAGTTCGAAAGGGACACGAGGCTCCCACGAGAGAGGAGGCCGCGCCCCCCTGTGGGGCGCGCCCCCTGTCTCGTGGGCACCTCGTGTGCCTCCCGGACTCCATTTTCTTGTATGTTACGTATTTTGGTCGGTAAAAAATCATTATATATACTCCCGAAGGTTTTGACCACCGTATCACGCAAATATCCTCTGTTTTCATTTCGAGCTGTTTCCGTTGTAGATTTAGGGCACCATGACTTCTCCCTCCTCCAACAACAAAGACAAGGATGCTTGTCTATTGAAGATAGAGTTGAAAAGAGAGGAACCAGAAGAGATCAACCAGGATGAAGTGATCAAGAAGGCCATGGAGGTTCAAGCTCCGGTGGTGAAAGAAGAAGACATCCCTCAACCTTTACCTAACCTTTTCACTCCAACAGAGATTGAAGCTTTCAAGATGATCGAGTTAGCCTGCATATAGAACAAGTATCTCACACAGGAGAATATCTTGTTAAAGGATCATATTGCTGGGCTCAAGGGCATTATCCGCAAGTTGGAGGAGCTTTTACGCTCGATGTGCGATTACCACCGTCATCATCACCACCTCCATCACCTCTGAAGAACTAATCACATGGGTATGGGCACTCCCCTTGGCAACTGCCAAGCTTGGGGGAGGTGCCCCGGTATCGTATCACCATCACACTCCTATTTTTACCGCTTTATTTAGTTCGATCCTTTTAGTAGTATCTTGATCTATTAGTTCAAAGTTTTGATATCAAGTAGTTTTGAGTTTTGCTTTGTGATCTCTTTCTGTAATCGAGTCTGTGTGCTATCTATAATAAAGATTAGTGTTGAGTCAAGGGCTTTGCTATGTTGCCATGATCTTGTGAAAGTAGAAAGAACAAAAGAGTTCATATTGATCTTATGGATAGTGATAACTTCACACATAGAAAGTATGAGGCATAAAAATTGTTGAGAGTTGATGAACGTAGCCTTGGTCATCGTTGCAATTAATAGGAAGTGATAAGGAAAGAGGGGTTCACATATAAATATATTATCTTGGACATCTTTTATGATTGTGAAGCACTCATTAAGTATGACATGCTAAAAGAGTTGATGTCGGACAAGGAAGACAACGTAATGGTTTACCTTTTCCGACATCTCAGTTAAAGTATATTGTCATTGAACTTCCAAACATGTTGAGCTTGCCTTTCCCCCTCTTGCTAACCAAAGTCCTTGCACCAAGTAGAGATACTAATTGTGCTTCCAAATATCCTTAAACCCAGTTTTGCCATGAGTCCACCATACCTACCTATGGATTGAGTAAGATCCTTCAAGTAAGTTGTCATCGGTGCAAGCAATAAAAATTGCTCTCTAAATATGTATGACTTATTAGTGCAGAGAAAATAAGCTTTGTACGAACTTGTTGTGGAAGTAATAAAAGCGACGAACTGCATAATAAAGGTCCACATACAAGGGGCAATATAAAGTGGCGTTCTTTTGCACTAAGATTTTATGCATCAACCCTAAACGCGCATGACAACCTCTGCTTCCCTCTGCGAAGGGCCTATCTTTTACTTTATGTTTTTAATTTATGCTTGAGTCAAGGTGATGCTCACCTTTCCCTTTTTCATTTTTATCCTTTGGCAATCTCCTCGTGTTTGAAAGATCATGATACATATATCCAATTGGATGTAAGTTGGCATAGGCTATTATTGTTGACATCACCTAAAGGTGAATACGTTGGGAGGCAACACAATAAGCCCCTATCTTTCTCAGTGTCCGGCTGAAACTCTATAACCACAAGTATTGCGTGAGTGTTAACAATTATAGGAGACTACGAGATAGTTGAGTATGTGAGCTTGCTGAAAATCTCTATTATTGACTCTTTCAAATGTTACGATAAATTGCAATTGCTTCAATGACTGAGATTATAGTTTGTTACTTCCCAATGAAGTTTTTGAACCATACTTGACATTGTGAATTGCTTATTACTTGAGCATAGGAAATCATATGACAAAATCCATATATGTTTTTGTTATTAGAATGATCATGATGCCCTCATGTCCATATTTTATTTTTATCGACACCTCTATCTCTAAACATGTGGACATATTTTTCGATTTCGGCTTCCGCTTGAGGACAAGCGAAGTCTAAGCTTGGGGGAGTTGATACATCCATTTTGCATCATGCTTTTATATCGATATTTATTGCATTATGGGCTGTTATTACACATTATATCTCAATACTTATGGCTATTCTCTCTTGTTTTACAAGGTTTACCATGAAGAGGGGGAATGCCGGCAGCTGGAATGCTAGCTGGAAAAGGAGCAAACCTTGGAAACCTATTCTGCACAACTCCAAAAGTCCTGAAACTCCATGAAACAACTTTTTGGATTTAATAAGAACTTTTGAGCGAAAGAAATAGGCCAGGGGGCCCACACCCTGTCCAGGAGATAGGAGGGCTCGCCCCCTGGTAGGGCGCGACCCCCTATCTCCTGGGCCCCCTGGTGGGCCTCCGGTGTCCATGTTCTGCTATATCATCACTTTTCCCTTGGAAAAAATCATGGGCAAGCTTACGGGACGAAACTCCGCCGCCACGAGGCGGAACCTTGGCGGAATCAATCTAGGTCTCTGGCGGAGCTATTCTGCCGGGGACACTTCCCTCCGGGAGGGGGAAATCATCACCAACGTCATCATCAACGATCCTCTCATCGGGAGGGGGTCAATCTCCATCAACATCTTCACCAGCACCATCTCCTCTCAAAACCCTAGTTCATCTCTTGTATCCAATCTTGTATCAAAACCACAAATTGGTACCTGTGGGTTGCTAGTAGTGTTGATTACTCCTTGTAGTTGATGCTATTTGGTTTACTTGGTGGAAGATCATATGTTCGGATCCTTTATGCATATTATTACTCCTTTGATTATGAACATGAATATGCTTGGTGAGTAGTTAAGTATGTTCCCGAGGACATGGGTGAAGTCTTGCTACTAGTAGTCATGTGAATTTGGTATTCGTTCGATATTTTGATGAGATCACTAAAAAATAGACACATCCGTGACATTTTGGGCCGAACGAAATTTTTTTCTGTCATACATATGACACTTCTATGACGATAATTGTGACAAAACCCGGTATCATCATAGATGTGGTGGGCTCCTACTTCTATGACAAAAAATCATGACAGAAAATGGGCTTTTCGTCCTGGGCGGGCCGGAGACGCAGCTACATGACATTCTTTGGGCCGTCCATGACGGAAAAAACCGTGGTAGAAGCGAGGGGGAGGAAAATTTCAGGGAGTTGCCGATTACGGTGGGAGGTCGGGGGCGAAGCGATGCACGTTTCTCTCGTACGTACGCGCGTGTGTGTGAGGCGTTGGCTCTAACTAAACCCGAGCGATTGCACTGCAGGCTACGCTGTACTGAACCCGAGTGATCGATCGATGGCTGTTAACTGAACCCAATGGAGCGATTCCTTCACTACTGCTGTTAACTGAAGCCGATCGATTGGATGAACAGTGAGCGTTGCGGAGGGGTTTGGATGAACAGTGAGCGGTGGCATTGCCTCTGGATGAACATGAACCCGTGGTGTGGAGGGCTGGATGAATAGTAGACGGTGGAGGGGTGGCCGTGAGGGGTGGTTGAACAGGACCCCGTGGTGTGGAGGGCTGGATGAATAGTAGACGGTGGAGGGCTGGATGAACAGTAGACGGTGGAGGGGTGGTTGAACAGTAGCCGGTGGAGTAGCGCGCAGTGGAGGCTGGATGAACAGGAGCCCGTGGAGGCTGGAGGAGGTCGACGGTAGCCCGTGGAGGCTGGAGGAGGTCAACGGTGGAGATGAACAATATCCCGTGGAGTCCCGTTTTGCGGTACGCCACACCCCTCCCGATGAACAGGACCCCCGTTTCGACCGTAGCGCTCCAACACAAGTCCGTTTCGTCCGTTTTGCGGTACGCCACACCCCTCCCGATCAACAGGACCACCGTTTCGACCGTAGGAGGTCTATTTCCTCCGTTTTGCGGTACGCCACACCCCTCCTGATCAACAGGACCCCCGTTTCGACCATAGGAGGTCTGTTTCCTCCGTTTTGCGGTATGCCAGACCCCTCCCGATGAACAGGATCCCGTTTCGAATGTGGCCGGTCGAACACAAGGCCGTTTCCTCCGTTGTGCGGTACGCCAAGCCTCATTTCCATCGCCTATTCCGTCCAAGCCCTCCCGATGAACACGACCATGCATTCCGTTCCGACCCAGCCGGTTGGCTCCCCATGAACACGACGATGATGTTGTTTCTCCGTTCTGACCCAGCCATGTACGTATGCGCGAGTAGGCGTTCGAGACCCTGCCCGTATGTACGTAAGTGGTCGTATTTTCTTTCTTGCACCCTCGCCGCTATACGTACGTGTACGTGCGCGCCTCTACTACGACCAGTATGTACGTACACGTTCGCGACCAGAATTACAATGCTACGTACGCTTCGACCTGGTGGGTTCCGACTGTCAGGCACTTCCTTGCCTGCGAAGATGTAGCTGGTGGGTCCCAGCAGTCAGGGGGGCGAATCATTTTGTTTTTTTTTGCTCGGACGCACTTCCTTGCGTGCGAAGATGTAGCTGGTGGGTCCCAGCAGTCAGGGGGGCGAATCATTTTTTTTTCGGACGCACTTCCTTGCGTACGAAGATGTAGCTGGTGGGTCCCAGCAGACAGGGGGAAACATTTTTTCGCGAAATACGGTGGCCCGTCCGGTGGGTCCCCACTGTCAGGTGGAGGAATAGTTATTTTGCGCGTAACACGGAGGCACTTACTTGCTGCGGCCGTGGACCCAGCTGTCAGCCTCTCCACGTACAGTCCACGTCCGATGGAAGCCATTCCTTGACCACGCCGCACCGAGAGCACCAGGGCGGTGGACGACGGCGAGGCCTAGGAAGGGGACAACACGGAGCCGGGGAAGACGCGGCAGTGGATGCCCACGCGTAGAGGAGTATGAGGGTTCACTCCTTCGGCTGCTGTGTGAGGCTGCCGTCGCCGTAGAATAACAGGGGGTGTGGGTGCGTAGAGGGATGGCCTGGCCAGCGGTGGGAGTAGTAGGGGGCGGTGAGGCCTCCGTGGCATCACAGCTGGCTATGGGCGGCAGGAGCAGGCGGCACGACCGGCGCTGCTTTGGGCGACTCGAGCAAGAAGACCAGAGGTTGAAGAAGCACTACGGCTGTTGGATGGACATCGTACGGTCACTGGAGCTAGAATCGTTCATATATTGACTAAAGTTGACAAAGGCCTCCGTCCGAGTCAACTTAGTAGGCCCACAAGTCAGTCTCCCACCAAGGTTGGTCCCAGCTAGCAGGGGGGTATTCATTTTTTTGTGCGTAATAAGGAGGCACTTCCGGTGGGTCCGAGCGGACAGCGGGGGGGAACGTTTTTTTGCGAAACACGGTGACCCGACCTGTGGGTCCCAACAGTCAGGGGGAAACGTTTTTTTTCGCGAAATACTGGTGGCCCGTCTAGTGGGTCCTAGCTGTCAGGTGGAGGAATAATTATTTTCCGTGTAATAAGGAGGCACTTCCTTGCGGCTGCCGTGGACCCAACTGTCAGCCTCTCCACGTACAGTACTCTTCTGATGGAAGTCAGTCGTTTACCACATTGACCACGTCGTGCTGAGAGCACCACGGCGGTGGACGACAGTGAGGCCTAGGAAGGGGACGATGCGGAGCCAGGGAAGTCGCAACAGTGGAAGCCCGCTCGGGGAGTAGTACGAGGGTTCGCCGGTTCGGCTGCGGTGTGAGGCTGATATCGCCGCAGAATAACAGGGGGTGTGGGTGAGTAGAGGGATGCCCTGGCCAGCGGTGGGAGTAGTAGCGGGCGCTGAGGCCTGTGCGGCAGCACAGCCGGCCACGGGAGGCGGGAGCAGGCGGTCCCGCCGGCGCTGCTTTGGCGGCTAGAGCAAGAAGATCAGAGATTGAAGAAACACGACGGCTGTTGGATTGACATCCAACGGTTACGTCTGCTAGAATCATTTGTTGACATAGTATATATAATAACTAAAAAATCTTGCATACGCGTCAACTAAACAGGCCCACAAGTCAGACCACTCCCTCTTTTTTTAATAATTTATATATAGCTCATGGCAACTTCTTATGTAATTTATTGCAGTCGTTTTTTTGGTTGGCCAGGCCCAATTTCGCATATTTCTGTGGGTTCCAAACTATTTTTAATACCGAAATGTCGAGCCAGATTTAAAGTACTTTGAAGATATATTTGAATTAGGTTAATGCCCAGTGAAATAGGAATCTAAAATGTGAAAAAAAATCAGAAATTATAAAGTAATTGCCAATTTGTCATCTGTTTTTATATTTACAACCCATTTCATATTACTTTCAAGATTTGCAGGCGTCTTGAAAGAGTTGCAGCCCATCAGGGCGTAGAAAAATAAGTAGGACCGGATTGGGTATTCTTCAGAAAAAATAAACTGGACTCATTTTCACAAAGAAAAAATAGATGGGCTGGTCACATGGTGAACACAAAATAGGCCTGGGCTAAACGGGCCACAGCCTAGTTCAAACCCTGCTCCGTCTCAACAATACCAAATAAATAAAAAATACTGCTCGAGTAGCTACGTCCCACGTGTCAGTCGATCTTGTGATGTTCTCTTGTCTATTGACTATATACGCTCACAATGTCGTGGGTCCCAGATATCAGGAAAACACTAGGAGGAAGCATTTTATTTTTCCATACGCTGACGTGGTGGGCCCCTACTGTCATCCCCTCCACGTACTTCTGCCGATTCCTGTTGTTTGTTGACCATGTTGACAACACGAGAGGGCGGCGCCGCAGCGAGCGCACCAAAGCGCGCGGAGGACGTTGGTGTTAACGATTTAGGAGACGGTGGGGCGGCGATGCGTGCACTGAGGCGCAGCCAGCCATGGGAGGCGGAAGCAGGCGGCCCCGCCAGCGCTGGTTTGGTTATGGTGGCTGGAGGAAGACATGATTGAAGAAACATGACAGACTGTAAAAGCAGCAGGAGTACTTAACAACCTTAACTGAAACCAGCAGGGGCACTTAACAACCAAAGATGAAAGCAGTATGAGTACTTATACAGGTTCAACCGTACAAAGCACGCCCCGAACAGTGCTACTTTGCCTACAGTTAACCAAGGGTGAGGCCGCCAAGCCCCAGGACAAGGCCCAGGCGCCACCCCGCGCATCCACAACCTTCTGAAAGCGGCTTCATCTCGCAACGTGGTCAATAAACAGGATATTTGCTTTAGAGCCATGGAAAAGCATGAACATAATCTTCTGTCCTATTCTCCAAGATGGACAGGCCTTCATTATCTAATACCACCCACGAATAAGTATCTTTTCACCTCCAAGGGGAATTGAGTAGGTCGACATAAACATCATGTTGTGACCAAGCGCAAGTCTGACCCGACCATGGTCAGACATCTGTATAGGAACAATAGAACTTGGCAGTTCCTGTTTCAAGAAGATCACAACTATAAAACTGTGTATAAGAAATAGTTTATGAACAACATATATAACATAAAACAACTCGTACCATAAGTTCTTGACACAGTTGGACCTGTTCAATGAGTGCAACAGTGGCACACATATCCCACGTGGCCTTCCACCATTGAAACGCCCCACAAGGACCTCAAGGCGATCAATAAAGTGTAGGAACTTGTGGATGTCGATCCAGTCAACTTCAGTGCCATTAGTAACAGCCGAGTTATTACAGAGTAATAAACGAGTAGACTGCTTAACTCTGAAAAAACCTACACGTGCCACCATTTATAAGACAATATTAGTTAGAAGTAGCATCTTCGTGAGAGATTTGTTGCTACTTCTAAAGTTAAATTGTGATTAGTTAGACAGAATAGGTGGATTAAGAAGTAATCGAGGCAACAAGCAAGAACCAGATACAAAACTAACATGGATGAAAAATTGGAATGATGTCGGGGTGGAAGATCGCAGTGAAGATGAGACCAGGTTCTGCTATTTCCATCAACATTCGTGCGCCAACTTTTAGTCTGTAACAGTTGAGAAAGTTTATCCAAGTTCGGCCATAAAAAAAGCAGCGATCTTCTTGGTTCATGAACCCAACTCAGAAGAAATATCCATGGATTGTCTTCACTGTGACCATTAAACTACTGTATTCAGTTATGGCAAGGCCGAGCATCTTGAGTACATATGTTCTGGCAGAGCAAATAATACACTGCAGGAAAAATAATATGAGAACACAGCATGTTCAAAAAAAAACCACCCTCCCGGATAGAGAAGAGGATTCTAGGAACATACTGTGCGCGTTTCAAAATGTTGTGGTAGGATGAGAAGGAACAAGTGTGGCGTCTCGCCGTGGGCACAGAAATCTGTAGGGTACTCGCACTTTCGGCACTACAGCTGAGACACACTAGATTCAGTACGAAGAAAAATGCATCAACGGCGGCGGCTGCCATCCTAGGATTACCTACGACCAAGGGACTTGGATTTATCGGGGATGGATGAAGAATTCGTAGCTGGTTCTCCATGAGAAAACCCTATGCAATCGTCGAGCAGGGGTTTTCTCTGAACAAGCAGACGAGGGAGAAGGGGATTCAGGCCCAGTGAAATATTGCCGCTTCGTCCGTCCAGCTTACTGCTAAAGCTGGAAAGGGGGGGGTTTGATTTGATGGCCCATTGGGCATTACTGCGGCGCTACGACCGGGGTGTGTCTACTGTGAAGTTGTGCACTCTAATTTGTGCATATGGCACGTGGACCCCGTTGCCGGTTGCCCCACATATCAGCGAAAGGAAGTAGAAAGACAGGAGTAACTAGTTACACATAAATATATATTTTGACAAAGAGATACTCCCTCTATAAAGAAATATACAAATCTTTTATATCACAGGCTCACCTTGCCAAGAAATATACTCCCTCTGCAACGCATGGGCATTATGGGGGTTCAGCTTTTTTTATGGGGGTTCAGCTGAGAATATAATACTCAGATAGGCTCACGGTTCTGGACTTTGGGCCGCAGGCCGACCTTGCATGTTTGGGGGCCCATGTGTTCTACCTCAGCGCTTTTCATATTGCAAGCGATCGGTACTGCGCTGATTTTAGAAGGTGGCCAATGCTTACCAAGAAGGTGGACATGTCGGTTTTTGTAAGGACTTTGGTATATGATGTGCGAACTGCAGCCCAGTCTGTTGCCGGTGCAACTGCACGGGCCAGACCAAATGCAAGTGCAAGTGTTGGTGCAAGTGCCGAAGCCGCCGCTGCTCCCGGAGATGGTGCTCCTTGTAGAGCTGGTGCCAGTGTCGATGCCCTATCCTCGGGTAGATCATACTGATCCGCTGACGTGGTCGGTGCCCAATCCTCAGCTGGATCAGACTGAGCTGCTGCCGCTGTTAGTGCTTGAGCAACTGCCAGTGCTCGATCTGTGCGAGACAGTGGCGATCGTGTCTGGTCTGCTATGATCAGCTTTCTAACTTGACTAGGATCCGTGACCATGATCCAGTTTTTTCTTCATTTCTTTTAAACGCGAGAAGGACTAATTGTGGCGTTTTTGTTAAACCAAACTTCAGTTCATCATAGGGATTCTGCTTGTACTCAGACAACAGACTGATCCAATTTTTTTCCAATAATATAAGTGATGGACAGTACCTTCGTTACTGACACGACATAAGAAGTGAAACCTGCAAAAATAGCCATCGTAGAGCAAACCAAATGGTTTATTCTGTGATGAATGTCACATGGCAAAACCTGCATCGTAAAAATGCAGGAAAAGAAAGAAAACATGACATTAAATCAGTAAGATTTACTTGATGTGACACGAGTGAATCCTTACCAGGAAATCACTATGTTGATGTACTAAACAGAAGATTGATCGTCCAACTACGCGTGGCATGCAGGGGCCCTGCCTACTCCCACAAGCAGGACAGTCCAAAGGTCGTGACAAATCATATGGACCGAACATCCATGGGACTGGAAATCCTGTTGGGTGCGATAAACCCTGCAATGCATACAAATATTGGACTGTAACCATAATTGATAAACCGTCCTCACAAAAATATGATCTAGATACTTCAAAATGTATAGACTGAATTGAGTGGACAGACATTAACATAGACCGTTCTCAGGACTGACCACACACCAAAAGCGGCAGTACTAATAAACCATACAGGGTTCACAAACACAAATCAAGTATTGAACAATAGTACTTACTACAGACAAGCAAAGTTGCACTAACTAAACTCTGCAGACTATTTCTTGCCACCGACCTATGGGATGAACTCCGCATAACTGACTAGGCATTGGACTTCGTGTGAGATGTCTACATGCACCTGTTGGGGAACGTAGCAGAAATTCAAAATTTTCTATGCAACACCAAGATCAATCTATGGAGTAATCTAGCAACGAGGGGAAGGAGAGTGCATCTACATACCCTTGTAGATCGCTAAGCGGAAGCGTTCAACTGAACGGGGTTGATGGAGTCGTACTCGTCGTGATCCAAATCACCGATGATCCTAGTGCCGAACGGACGGCACCTCCGCGTTCAACACACATGCAGCCCGGTGACGTCTCCCATGCCTTGATCCAGCAAGGAGAGAGGGAGAGGTTGGGGAAGACTCCGTCCAGCAGTAGCACGACGGCGTGGTGGTGGTGGAGGAGCGTGGCAATCCTGCAGGGCTTCGCCAAGCACTGCGGGAGAGGAGGAGGACTTGGGAGAGGGCGAGGGCTGCACCAGAACTTGGGGTGCGGTTGCCCTCCCACCCCTCCACTATTTATAGGTGGGGAGAGAGGGGGCCGGCCCCCCTAGATCTCATCTAGGGTTGGGGGCGGTGACCAAAGGGGGAAGGAGTGCCTCCCAAGTCAAGTGGAGGCCCTCCCCCTTAGGGTTTCCCCTCTCCCATGCGCATGGGCCTTGGGGGGGGTGGTGCCCCTGGCCCATTAAGGCTAGGGAGCCCCCTTACATCCCATGCTGCTGTATTGGACGTGGTGGAACATTTTCCGGACCTCCGGGCCCCTCCGGAATCCTCCGGAACCTTCTGGAAGCTTCCCGGTACAATACCGGAAAAACCGAACTTTTCTCGGAACCCGAACAACAACTTTCCATATATAAATCTTTACCTCCGGACCATTTCGGAACTCCTCGTGACGTCCGGGATCTCATCCGGGACTCTGAGCAACATTCGGTAACCACATACAAACTTCCTTTATAACCCTAGCGTCATCAAACCTTAAGTGTGTAGACCCTATGGTTTCGGGAGACACGTAGACATGACCGAGACAACTCTCCGGCCAATAACCAACAACGGGATCTGGATACCCATGTTGGCTCCCACATGTTCCACGATGATCTCATCGGATGAACCACGATGTCGAGGATTCAATCAATCCCATATTCAATTCCCTTTGTCTAGCGGTATAGTACTTTCCCGAGATTCGATCGTCGGTATCCCGATACCTTGTTCAATCTCGTTACCGGCAAGTCTCTTTACTCGTTTCGTAACACATCATCCCGTGACCAACCCCTTGGTCACATTGTGCACATTATGATGATGTCCTACCGAGTGGGCCCAGAGATACCTCTCCGTCACATGGAGTGACAAATCCCAGTCTCGATTCGTGCCAACCCAATAGACACTTTCGGAGATACCCGTAGTGCACCTTTATAGCCACCCAGTTATGTTGTGACATTAGGTACACCCAAAGCATTCCTACGGTATCCGGGAGTTGCACAATCTCATGGTCTAAGGAAATGATACTTGACATTAGAAAAGCTTTAGCATACGAACTACACGATCTTTGTGCTAGGCTTAGGATTGGGTCTTGTCCATCACATCATTCTCCTAATGATGTGATCCCGTTATCAACGACATCCAATGTCCATGGTCAGGAAACCGTAACCATCTATTGATCAATGAGCTAGTCAACTAGAGGCTTACTAGGGACATGGTGTTGTCTATGTATCCACACATGTATCTAAGTTTCCTATCAATACAATTATAGCATGGATAATAAACGATTATCATGAACAAGGAAATATAATAATAATAACTAATTTATTATTGCCTCTAGGGCATATTTCGAACAGTCTCCCACTTGCACTAGAGTCAATAATCTAGTTCACATCGCCATGTGATTAACACTCACAGGTCACATCGCCATGTGACCAACATCCAAAGAGTTTACTAGTGTCACCAAACTAGTTCACATCATCATGTGACTAAGACTCAATGAGTTCTGGGGTTTGATCATGTTTTGCTTGTGAGAGAGGTTTTAGTCAACGGGTCTGCAACATTCAGATCCGTATGTACTTCGCAAATCTCTAGGTCATATTGTAAATGCTTCTTCCACGCTCCACTTGAAGCTATTCCAAATGGTTGCTCCACTATACACATCCGGTTTGCTACTCAGAGTCATTCGGATAGGTGTTAAAGCTTGCATCGACGTAACCCTTTACGCCGAACTCTTTATCACCTCCATAATCGAGAAACATTTCCTTATTACTCCAAGGACAATTTTGACCGATGTCTGGTGATCCACTCCTTGATCACCTTTGTACCCTCTTGCCAGACATGTGTCAAGGCACACATCAGGTGCGGTACTCAGCATGGCATACCGTATACAGCCTATGACAAAAGCATAGGGGACGACCTTCATCCTTCCTCTTTCTTCTGCCGTGGTTGAGCTTTAAGTCTTAACTTCATACCTTACAACTCAGGCAAGAACTCCTTCTTTGACTGATCCATCTTGAACACCTTCAAGATCATGTCAAGGTATGTGCTCATTTGAAAGTACCATTAAGCGTTTTTGATCTATCCTTATAGATCTTGATGCTCAATGTTCAAGAAGCTTAATCCAAGTTTTCTATTGAAAAACACTTTTCAAATAACCATATATGCTTTCCATAAATTCTACATCATTTCTGATCCACAATATGTCAACAACTTATACTCATCAGAAATTCTGTAGTGCTCCCACTCACTTCTTTGGAGATACAAGTTTCTCATAAACTTTGTATAAACCCAAAATCTTTGATCATCTCATCAAAGCGCATATTCTGACTCCGAGATGCTTGCTCTAGTCCATGGAAGGATCGCTGGAGCTAGCATACCTTTTAGCATCCTTAGGATCGACAAAACCTTTCTGATTGTATCACATA
>NC_057795.1:150651976-150654803 GCF_018294505.1 Triticum aestivum | reverse complement strand
AACCTTTCCTTATGAAAACTGGTAAGGAAACTCGTTTTGACATCCATCTGCCAGATTTCATAAACGCAGCTAATGCTAACATGATTCCGACGGACTTAAGCATCGCTACGGATGAGAAAATCTCATCGTAGTCAACTCCTTGAACTTGTGAAAAACACTTCGCCACAAGTCGAGCTTCATAGACGGTGACATTACCGTCCACGTCCGTCTTCTTCTTAAAGATCCAATTAGCTCAATGGCTTGCCGATCATCGAGCAAGTCCACCAAAGTCTATGCTTTGTTCTGATACATGGATCCTATCTCGGATTTCATGGCTTCTAACCATTTGTTGGAATATGGGCCCACCATCGCTTCTCCATAGCTCGCAGGTTCATTGTTGTCTAGCAACATGACCTTCAAGACAGGATTATTGTACCACTCTGAAGTAGTACGCATCCTTGTCACCCTACGAGGTATGGTAGTGACTTGATCCGAAACTTCATGATCACTATCGTAAGCTTCTACTTCAATTGGTGTGGGCGCCACAGGAACAACTTCCTGTGCCCTGCTACACACTAGTTGAAGTGACGGTTCAATAACCTCATCAAGTCTCCACCATGCTCCCACTCAACTTTCCGAGACAAACTTTTCCTCGAGAAAGGACCTGATTCAAGAAACAATCCCTATTGCTTTTGGATCTGAATTAGGAGGTATACCCAACTGTTTTGGGTGTCTTATGAAGATGCATTTTATCCGCTTTGGGTTCGAGCTTATCAACCTGAAACTTTTTCACATAAGCGTCGCAGCCCCAAACTTTTAAGAAATGACAACTTGGGTTTCTCCAAACCATAGTTCAAATGGTGTCGTCTCAATGGAATTACGTGGTGCCCTATTAAAGTGAGTGTGGTTGTCTCTAATGCCTAACCCATGAACGATAGTGGTAATTCGATAAGAGACATCATGGTACGCACCATATCCAATAGGGCGCAACTATGATGTTCGGACACACCATCACATTATGGTGTTCCAAGTGGTATTAATTGTGAAACAATTTCCACAATGTCTTAATTGCGTGCCAAAGCTCGTAACTCAGATACTGATCTCTATGATCATATCATAGACATTTTATCCTCTTGTCACGATGATCTTCAACTTCACTCTGAAATTACTTGAACCATTCAATAATTCAGACTTGTGTTTCATCAAGTAAATATACTCAGTATCTACTCAAATCATCCATGAAGTAAGAACATAATGATATCCACTGCGTGCCTCAGCACTCATTGGACTGCACACATCAAAATGTATTACTTCCAACAAGTTGCTTTCTTGTTCCATTTTACTGAAAAACGAGGCTTTCAATCATCTTGCCCATGTGGTATGATTTGCATGTCTCAAGTGATTCAAAATCAAGTGAGTCCAAATGGTCCATTTGCATGGAGTTTCTTCATGCATATACACCAATAGACATGGTTCGCATGTCTCAAACTTTTCCAAAAACGAGTGAGTCCAAAGATCCATCAACATGGAGCTTCTGCATGCGTTTTATACCAATATGACTTACATGGCAGTGCAACAAGTAGGTGGTACTATCATTACTATCTTATATCTTTTGGCATGAACATGTGTATCACTATGATCGAGATTCAATAAACCATTCATTTTAGGTGTAAGACCATTGAAGGTATTATTCAAATAAACAGAGTAACCATTATTCTCCTTAAATGAATAACCGTATTGCGATAAACATAATCCAATCATGTCTATGCTCAACGCAAACACCAAATAACAATTATTTAGGTTTAACACCAATCTCGATGGTAGAGGGAGCGTGCGATGCTTGATCACATCAAGCTTGGAAAAACTTCCAACACATATCGCCAGCTCACCTTTAGCTAGTCTCCGTTTACTCCACAACCTTTTATTTCGAGTTACTAACACTTAGCAACCGAACCGATATCTAATACCTTGGTGCTACTAGGAGTACTAGTAAAGTACACACTAACATAATATATATCTAATATACTTCTATCGACCTTGCCAGCCTTCTCATCTACCAAGTATCTAGGGCAATTCTGCTCCAGTGGCTGTTCCCCTTATTACAGAAGCACTTAGTCTCGGGTTTGGGTTCAACCTTTGGTTTCTTCACTAGAGAAGCAGCTGATTTGCCGTTTCATGAAGTATCCCTTCTTGCCCTTGCCCTTCTTGAAACTAGTGGTTTCACCAACCATCAACAATTGATGCTCCTTCTTGATTCCTACTTTCGCGGTGTCAAACATCGCGAATATCTCAAGGATCATCATATCTATCCCTGATTTGTTATAGTTCATCACAAAGCTCTAGCAGCTTGGTGGTAATGACTTTGGAGAAACATCACTATCTCATCTGGAAGATCAACTCCCACTTGATTCAAGTGATTGTTGTACTCAGACAATCTGAGCACAAGCTCAACGATTGAGCTTTTCTCCCTTAGTTTGCAGGATAAGAAAATCGTCGGAGGTCTTATACCTCTTGACGTGGGCACGAGCCTGAAATCCCAATTTCAGCCCTCGAAACATCTCATATGTTCCGCGATGTTTCGAAATCGTCTTTGGTGCCTCAACTCTAAACCGTTTAACTGAACTATCACGTAGTTATCAAAACGTGTATGTCAGATGTTCGCAACATTCACAGACGACGTTCGAGGTTCAGCACACTGAGCGGTGCATTAAGGACATAAGCCTTCTATGAAGCAACAAGGACAATCCTTAGTTTACGGACCTAGTCCGCATAATCGCTACTATCAACTTTCAACTAAATTTTTCTCTAGGAACATATCTAAAACAGTAGAACTAAAGCGCGAGCATTA
>NC_057795.1:150647870-150651966 GCF_018294505.1 Triticum aestivum | reverse complement strand
GACATAATTTGCAAAGATGTTTTGACTATGTTCAGGATAATTGAGTTCATCTTATGAACTCCCACTCAGATAGACATCCCTCTAGTCATCTAAGTGATTACATGATCCGAGTCAACTAGGCCGTGTCCGATCATCACGTGAGACGGACTAGTCAACGTCGGTGAACATCTTCATGTTGATCGTATCTTCTATACGACTCATGCTCGACCTTTCGGTCTTCCGTGTTCCGAGGCCATGTCTGTACATGCTAGGCTCGTCAAGTCAACCTAAGTGTATTACATGTGTAAATCTGGCTTACACCCGTTGTATTCGAACGTTAGAATCTATCACACCCGATCATCACGTGGTGCTTCGAAACAACGAACCTTCACAACGGTGCACAGTTAGGGGGAACACTTTTCTTGAAATTATTTCGAGGGATCATCTTATTTAAGCTACCGTCGTTCTAAGCAAATAAGATGTAAAACATGATAAACATCACATGCAATCAAATAGTGACATGATATGGCCAATATCATATTGCTCCTTTGATCTCCATCTTCGGGGCACCATGATCATCTTCGTCACCGGCATGACACCATGATCTCCATCATCATGATCTCCATCATCGTGTCTTCATGAACTTGTCACGCCAACGACTACTTCTACTTCTATGGCTAACGCGTTTAGCAATAAAGTAAAGTAATTTACATGGCGTTCTTCAATGACACGCAGGTCATACAAAAATAAAGACAACTCCTATGGCTCCTGCCGGTTGTCATACTCATCGACATGCAAGTCGTGATTCCTATTACAAGAACATGATCATCTCATTCATCACATATATCATTCATTACATCCTTTGGCCATATCACATCACAAAACACTTGCTGCAAAAACAAGTTAGACGTCCTCTAATTGTTGTTGCAAGTTTTTACGTGGCTTCTATAGGTGTTCTAGCAAGAATGTTTCTTACCTACGTAAAACCACAACGTGATATGCCAATTTCTATTTACCCTTCATAAGGACCCTTTTCATCGAATCCGCTCCAACTAAAGTGGGAGAGACAGACACCTGCTAGCCACCTTATGCAACTAGTGCATGTTAGTCGGTGGAACCTGTCTCACGTAAGCGTACGTGTAAGGTCGGTCCGGGCCGCTTCATCCCACGATGCCGCCGAAGCAAGATAAGACTAGTAGTGGCAAGAAAATTAACAACATCTACGCCCACAACTGCTTTGTGTTCTACTCGTGCATAGTAACTACGCATAGACCTAGCTCATGATGCCACTGTTGGGGAATGTAGCAGAAATTCAAAATTTTCTATGCAACACCAAGATCAATCTATGGAGTAATCTAGCAACGAGGGGAAGGAGAGTGCATCTACATACCCTTGTAGATCGCTAAGCAGAAGCGTTCAACTGAACGGGGTTGATGGAGTCGTACTCGTCGTGATCCAAATCACCGATGATCCTAGTGCCGAACGGACGGCACCTCCGCGTTCAACACACATGCAGCCCAGTGACGTCTCACATGCCTTGATCCAGCAAGGAGAGAGGGAGAGGTTGGGGAAGACTCCGTCCAGCAGCAGCACGATGGCGTGGTGGTGGTGGAGGAGCGTGGCAATCCTGCAGGGCTTCGCCAAGCACCGCGAGAGAGGAGGAGGACTTGGGAGAGGGGGAGGGCTACACCAGAACTTGGGGGGCGGTTGCCCTCCCACCCCTCCACTATTTATAGGTGGGGAGAGAGGGGGCCTGCCCCCCTAGATCTCATCTAGGGTTGGGGCGGCGGCCAAAGGGGGGAGGAGTGCCTCCCAAGTCAAGTGGAGGCCCTCCCCCTTAGCGTTTCCCCTCTCCCATGCGCATGGACCTTGGGGGGCTGGTGCCCCTGGCCCATTAAGGCTAGGGCGCCCCCTTACATCCCATGCTGCTGTATTGGACGTGGTGGAACATTTTCCGGACCTTCGGACCACTCCGGAATCCTCCGAAACCTTCTGGAAGCTTCCCGGTACAATACCGGAAAAACCGAACTTTTCCCGGAACCCGAACAACAACTTTCCATATATAAATCTTTACCTCCGAAACATTCTGGGACTCCTCGTGACGTCCGGGATCTCATCCGGGACTCTGAATAACATTCGGTAACCACATACAAACTTCCTTTATAACCCTAGCGTCATCGAACCTTAAGTGTGTAGACCCTACGGGCCGGGTTCGGGAGACACGTAGACATGACCAAGACAACTCTCCGGCGGATAACCAACAGCGGGATCTGGATACCCATGTTGGCTCCTACATGTTCCACGATGATCTCATCGCATGAACCATGATGTCGAGGATTCAATCAATCATGTATTCAATTCCCTTTGTCTAGCGGTATAGTACTTTCCCGAGATTCGATCGTCGGTATCCCGATACCTTGTTCAATCTCGTTACCGGCAAGTCTCTTTACTCGTTTCGTAACACATCATCCCGTGACCAACCCCTTGGTCACATTGTGCACATTATGATGATGTCCTACCGAGTGGGCCCAGAGATACCTCTCCGTCACATGGAGTGACAAATCCCAGTCTCGATTCGTGCCAACCCAATAGACACTTTCGGAGATACCCGTAGTGCACCTTTATAGCCACCCAGTTATGTTGTGACATTAGGTACACCCAAAGCATTCCTACGGTATCCGGGAGTTGCACAATCTCATGGTCTAAGGAAATGATACTTGACATTAGAAAAGCTTTAGCATACGAACTACACGATCTTTGTGCTAGGCTTAGGATTGGGTCTTGTCCATCACATCATTCTCCTAATGATGTGATCCCGTTATCAACGACATCCAATGTCCATGGTCAGGAAACCGTAACCATCTATTGATCAATGAGCTAGTCAACTAGAGGCTTACTAGGGACATGGTGTTGTCTATGTATCCACACATGTATCTAAGTTTCCTATCAATACAATTATAGCATGGATAATAAACGATTATCATGAACAAGGAAATATAATAATAATAACTAATTTATTATTGCCTCTAGGGCATATTTCGAACAGTCTCCCACTTGCACTAGAGTCAATAATCTAGTTCACATCGCCATGTGATTAACACTCACAGGTCACATCGCCATGTGACCAACATCCAAAGAGTTTACTAGTGTCACCAAACTAGTTCACATCATCATGTGACTAAGACTCAATGAGTTCTGGGGTTTGATCATGTTTTGCTTGTGAGAGAGGTTTTAGTCAACGGGTCTGCAACATTCAGATCCGTATGTACTTCGCAAATCTCTAGGTCATATTGTAAATGCTTCTTCCACGCTCCACTTGAAGCTATTCCAAATGGTTGCTCCACTATACACATCCGGTTTGCTACTCAGAGTCATTCGGATAGGTGTTAAAGCTTGCATCGACGTAACCCTTTACGCCGAACTCTTTATCACCTCCATAATCGAGAAACATTTCCTTATTACTCCAAGGACAATTTTGACCGATGTCTGGTGATCCACTCCTTGATCACCTTTGTACCCTCTTGCCAGACATGTGTCAAGGCACACATCAGGTGCGGTACTCAGCATGGCATACCGTATACAGCCTATGACAAAAGCATAGGGGACGACCTTCATCCTTCCTCTTTCTTCTGCCGTGGTTGAGCTTTAAGTCTTAACTTCATACCTTACAACTCAGGCAAGAACTCCTTCTTTGACTGATCCATCTTGAACACCTTCAAGATCATGTCAAGGTATGTGCTCATTTGAAAGTACCATTAAGCGTTTTTGATCTATCCTTATAGATCTTGATGCTCAATGTTCAAGAAGCTTAATCCAAGTTTTCTATTGAAAAACACTTTTCAAATAACCATATATGCTTTCCATAAATTCTACATCATTTCTGATCCACAATATGTCAACAACTTATACTCATCAGAAATTCTGTAGTGCTCCCACTCACTTCTTTGGAGATACAAGTTTCTCATAAACTTTGTATAAACCCAAAATCTTTGATCATCTCATCAAAGCGCATATTCTGACTCCGAGATGCTTGCTCTAGTCCATGGAAGGATCGCTGGAGCTAGCATACCTTTTAGCATCCTTAGGATCGACAAAACCTTTCTGATTGTATCACATA
>NC_057795.1:150644902-150647729 GCF_018294505.1 Triticum aestivum | reverse complement strand
AACCTTTCCTTATGAAAACTGGTAAGGAAACTCGTTTTGACATCCATCTGCCAGATTTCATAAACGCAGCTAATGCTAACATGATTCCGACGGACTTAAGCATCGCTACGGATGAGAAAATCTCATCGTAGTCAACTCCTTGAACTTGTGAAAAACACTTCGCCACAAGTCGAGCTTCATAGACGGTGACATTACCGTCCACGTCCGTCTTCTTCTTAAAGATCCAATTAGCTCAATGGCTTGCCGATCATCGAGCAAGTCCACCAAAGTCTATGCTTTGTTCTGATACATGGATCCTATCTCGGATTTCATGGCTTCTAACCATTTGTTGGAATATGGGCCCACCATCGCTTCTCCATAGCTCGCAGGTTCATTGTTGTCTAGCAACATGACCTTCAAGACAGGATTATTGTACCACTCTGAAGTAGTACGCATCCTTGTCACCCTACGAGGTATGGTAGTGACTTGATCCGAAACTTCATGATCACTATCGTAAGCTTCTACTTCAATTGGTGTGGGCGCCACAGGAACAACTTCCTGTGCCCTGCTACACACTAGTTGAAGTGACGGTTCAATAACCTCATCAAGTCTCCACCATGCTCCCACTCAACTTTCCGAGACAAACTTTTCCTCGAGAAAGGACCTGATTCAAGAAACAATCCCTATTGCTTTTGGATCTGAATTAGGAGGTATACCCAACTGTTTTGGGTGTCTTATGAAGATGCATTTTATCCGCTTTGGGTTCGAGCTTATCAACCTGAAACTTTTTCACATAAGCGTCGCAGCCCCAAACTTTTAAGAAATGACAACTTGGGTTTCTCCAAACCATAGTTCAAATGGTGTCGTCTCAATGGAATTACGTGGTGCCCTATTAAAGTGAGTGTGGTTGTCTCTAATGCCTAACCCATGAACGATAGTGGTAATTCGATAAGAGACATCATGGTACGCACCATATCCAATAGGGCGCAACTATGATGTTCGGACACACCATCACATTATGGTGTTCCAAGTGGTATTAATTGTGAAACAATTTCCACAATGTCTTAATTGCGTGCCAAAGCTCGTAACTCAGATACTGATCTCTATGATCATATCATAGACATTTTATCCTCTTGTCACGATGATCTTCAACTTCACTCTGAAATTACTTGAACCATTCAATAATTCAGACTTGTGTTTCATCAAGTAAATATACTCAGTATCTACTCAAATCATCCATGAAGTAAGAACATAATGATATCCACTGCGTGCCTCAGCACTCATTGGACTGCACACATCAAAATGTATTACTTCCAACAAGTTGCTTTCTTGTTCCATTTTACTGAAAAACGAGGCTTTCAATCATCTTGCCCATGTGGTATGATTTGCATGTCTCAAGTGATTCAAAATCAAGTGAGTCCAAATGGTCCATTTGCATGGAGTTTCTTCATGCATATACACCAATAGACATGGTTCGCATGTCTCAAACTTTTCCAAAAACGAGTGAGTCCAAAGATCCATCAACATGGAGCTTCTGCATGCGTTTTATACCAATATGACTTACATGGCAGTGCAACAAGTAGGTGGTACTATCATTACTATCTTATATCTTTTGGCATGAACATGTGTATCACTATGATCGAGATTCAATAAACCATTCATTTTAGGTGTAAGACCATTGAAGGTATTATTCAAATAAACAGAGTAACCATTATTCTCCTTAAATGAATAACCGTATTGCGATAAACATAATCCAATCATGTCTATGCTCAACGCAAACACCAAATAACAATTATTTAGGTTTAACACCAATCTCGATGGTAGAGGGAGCGTGCGATGCTTGATCACATCAAGCTTGGAAAAACTTCCAACACATATCGCCAGCTCACCTTTAGCTAGTCTCCGTTTACTCCACAACCTTTTATTTCGAGTTACTAACACTTAGCAACCGAACCGATATCTAATACCTTGGTGCTACTAGGAGTACTAGTAAAGTACACACTAACATAATATATATCTAATATACTTCTATCGACCTTGCCAGCCTTCTCATCTACCAAGTATCTAGGGCAATTCTGCTCCAGTGGCTGTTCCCCTTATTACAGAAGCACTTAGTCTCGGGTTTGGGTTCAACCTTTGGTTTCTTCACTAGAGAAGCAGCTGATTTGCCGTTTCATGAAGTATCCCTTCTTGCCCTTGCCCTTCTTGAAACTAGTGGTTTCACCAACCATCAACAATTGATGCTCCTTCTTGATTCCTACTTTCGCGGTGTCAAACATCGCGAATATCTCAAGGATCATCATATCTATCCCTGATTTGTTATAGTTCATCACAAAGCTCTAGCAGCTTGGTGGTAATGACTTTGGAGAAACATCACTATCTCATCTGGAAGATCAACTCCCACTTGATTCAAGTGATTGTTGTACTCAGACAATCTGAGCACAAGCTCAACGATTGAGCTTTTCTCCCTTAGTTTGCAGGATAAGAAAATCGTCGGAGGTCTTATACCTCTTGACGTGGGCACGAGCCTGAAATCCCAATTTCAGCCCTCGAAACATCTCATATGTTCCGCGATGTTTCGAAATCGTCTTTGGTGCCTCAACTCTAAACCGTTTAACTGAACTATCACGTAGTTATCAAAACGTGTATGTCAGATGTTCGCAACATTCACAGACGACGTTCGAGGTTCAGCACACTGAGCGGTGCATTAAGGACATAAGCCTTCTATGAAGCAACAAGGACAATCCTTAGTTTACGGACCTAGTCCGCATAATCGCTACTATCAACTTTCAACTAAATTTTTCTCTAGGAACATATCTAAAACAGTAGAACTAAAGCGCGAGCATTA
>NC_057795.1:150633710-150643641 GCF_018294505.1 Triticum aestivum | reverse complement strand
CATCACATATATCATTCATTACATCCTTTGGCCATATCACATCACAAAACACTTGCTGCAAAAACAAGTTAGACGTCCTCTAATTGTTGTTGCAAGTTTTTACGTGGCTTCTATAGGTGTTCTAGCAAGAATGTTTCTTACCTACGTAAAACCACAACGTGATATGCCAATTTCTATTTACCCTTCATAAGGACCCTTTTCATCGAATCCGCTCCAACTAAAGTGGGAGAGACAGACACCTGCTAGCCACCTTATGCAACTAGTGCATGTTAGTCGGTGGAACCTGTCTCACGTAAGCGTACGTGTAAGGTCGGTCCGGGCCGCTTCATCCCACGATGCCGCCGAAGCAAGATAAGACTAGTAGTGGCAAGAAAATTAACAACATCTACGCCCACAACTGCTTTGTGTTCTACTCGTGCATAGTAACTACGCATAGACCTAGCTCATGATGCCACTGTTGGGGAATGTAGCAGAAATTCAAAATTTTCTATGCAACACCAAGATCAATCTATGGAGTAATCTAGCAACGAGGGGAAGGAGAGTGCATCTACATACCCTTGTAGATCGCTAAGCAGAAGCGTTCAACTGAACGGGGTTGATGGAGTCGTACTCGTCGTGATCCAAATCACCGATGATCCTAGTGCCGAACGGACGGCACCTCCGCGTTCAACACACATGCAGCCCAGTGACGTCTCACATGCCTTGATCCAGCAAGGAGAGAGGGAGAGGTTGGGGAAGACTCCGTCCAGCAGCAGCACGACGGCGTGGTGGTGGTGGAGGAGCGTGGCAATCCTGCAGGGCTTCGCCAAGCACCGCGAGAGAGGAGGAGGACTTGGGAGAGGGGGAGGGCTACACCAGAACTTGGGGGGCGGTTGCCCTCCCACCCCTCCACTATTTATAGGTGGGGAGAGAGGGGGCCTGCCCCCCTAGATCTCATCTAGGGTTGGGGCGGCGGCCAAAGGGGGGAGGAGTGCCTCCCAAGTCAAGTGGAGGCCCTCCCCCTTAGCGTTTCCCCTCTCCCATGCGCATGGACCTTGGGGGGCTGGTGCCCCTGGCCCATTAAGGCTAGGGCGCCCCCTTACATCCCATGCTGCTGTATTGGACGTGGTGGAACATTTTCCGGACCTTCGGACCCCTCCGGAATCCTCCGAAACCTTCTGGAAGCTTCCCGGTACAATACCGGAAAAACCGAACTTTTCCCGGAACCCGAACAACAACTTTCCATATATAAATCTTTACCTCCGAAACATTCTGGGACTCCTCGTGACGTCCGGGATCTCATCCGGGACTCTGAATAACATTCGGTAACCACATACAAACTTCCTTTATAACCCTAGCGTCATCGAACCTTAAGTGTGTAGACCCTACGGGCCGGGTTCGGGAGACACGTAGACATGACCAAGACAACTCTCCGGCGAATAACCAACAGCGGGATCTGGATACCCATGTTGGCTCCTACATGTTCCACGATGATCTCATCGCATGAACCATGATGTCGAGGATTCAATCAATCATGTATTCAATTCCCTTTGTCTAGCGGTATAGTACTTTCCGGAGATTCGATCGTCGGTATCCCGATACCTTGTTCAACCTCATTACCGGCAAGTCTCTTTACTCGTTACGTAACACATCATCCCGTGACCAACCCCTTGGTCACATTGTGCACATTATGATGATGTCCTACCGAGTGGGCCCAGAGATACCTCTCCGTCACACGGAGTAACAAATCCCAGTCTCGATTCGTGCCAACCCAACAGACACTTTTGGAGATACCTGTAGTGCACCTTTATAGCCACCCAGTTACGTTGTGACGTTTGGTACACCCAAAGCATTCCTACGGTATCCGGGAGTTGCACAATCTCATGGTCTAAGGAAATGATACTTGACATTAGAAAAGCTTTAGCATACGAACTACACGATCTTTGTGCTAGGCTTAGGATTGGGTCTTGTCCATCACATCATTCTCCTAATGATGTGATCCCGTTATCAACGACATCCAATGTCCATGGTCAGGAAACCGTAACCATCTATTGATCAATGAGCTAGTCAACTAGAGGCTTACTAGGGACATGGTGTTGTCTATGTATCCACACATGTATCTGAGTTTCCTATCAATACAATTATAGCATGGATAATAAACAATTATCGTGAACAAGGAAATATAATAATAATAACTAATTTATTATTGCCTCTAGGGCATATTTCCAACAACACCATCACCATCTTATCAACCTTGGAGAAACTAACAGAGTGGTCTTTCCACTCATAAACATGATGATGAAGACAGGCCGCATCAGGTTTGTTGGGAAGCTTTACAAGAACCACACCCTTCGTAATCGAAGGCATAGCCAGGAAATTGTTGTGGTCAAGTACAGCCTCGAGAACACGCCTAACAACAATGCTACAGGAAAACACTAGTTCAGGACACGTGGCGACAAGGACACAGCAGCTGGATAGTTCTGTAGTAGAACTCATCATTAGGTCTTCCAGTTCACACGGCATGACTTTGAGAACTTCATCTCCACCGCGGACCTAGTTCTAATTCAAACAGAAACCATATTTCATTACTACCTCCGTTCAGAAATATAAGATGATTTTCGATATTATACTCCATATATGACTATATATACGCACAGAAATGAGTGAACAAAGACACTAGAACATGTCTTCAAAGGAATGAGAGCAGAGGGATTACATGCAATATCCATAACACAAGTTACTGAGGCAAATATACCCTCTTAAAAGGTAGCATTGATGTTCATAAAGTACTCCCTCCGTCCCAAAATTCTTGTCTTAGATTTGTCTAGATATGGATGTATCAAGTCACATTTTAGTATTAGATACATCCGTATCTAGACAAATCTAAGACAAGAAATTTGGGACAGAGGGAGTAGTTGAAAGTAATCTATAAGAAATCAATGTCAACCTCTCGCATGTTTTGGTCAAAAGAGGAATTTAGAACCGTCATTTGGCACACTAAAATCACATGCAAGATCACCCAGAAAGTTGTACTACCAGTACTAGTACTACGTGTTAGATGAAAAAACACGATCAAGATCGAAAAAAAGATCATCAACAAGAGACATTACGTGGACTTGCTTAATGAGGGATCCCGGAGAGGGGGGCTTAGACAGGGCGATGGCTTTGAGCTTGTCTACGGTAGTCTCGGTGGGGTGCTTGCGCTTCTTCGTACCATGTGCCTCGACGGTTTTGGCCAGAGCCATAGACATCACGTCGGCCGTTGCTCCGGCGTCCATCCAAGAGAGGAAGCTGAGAGAGAAGAGTGTAAGGAGGAACGAGATGAGGGAGAAGCGAAGCAAGTGGGGGTTTTCTTCAAGAGAGGAAGCTGAGAGAGAAGAGTGAAATGATGGTTGCTTCGTCCATCCAACTTACTGCTGGAAAGGAGGGGTTTTTGTGATTTGACGGCTCATTGGGCATTACTGCGGCAGTTCGATCGGGGTAGTCTACCGTCACTCTACTACGGAGTAATTTAGTGCATGGCTGGTGGACCCAGGTGCTGGCTGTCCCACACGTCGGCGAAAGTGAGTAATTTAGTGCATGGCTGGAGGAGGATCCGCATGGTAGAGCGTGTCCACTGTTTTTCATTTTGAAGAAAAAAATGATTACAGCAAGCGTTTCCACTTACGACGGAGGAATGCGAAACACGGCAGCCACTTGAACATACACAGTGCTCCTACTACTAGGCATGTGCAGTGGTTCATACGTCAGTACTACACAATCTTGTTGCTAGTGTAGTACAGTAAGATATGACGATAACAAATGATGTTGTGCGCATGTCAACTACTCCTATATGTAACATAGTACCGCTTTTTCGACTGTCCAGTCGAGAATGAACGGTGAGATCAATGTTAACAGAACTAGGTCCACATCGCACAAAGAGTACGGTGCTACAGTACTCCACGAAACATGAACCATATGAAGCACATCCTATAGTGTTAGACAGGGTGTATGAAGGGTGCACGGGATGGGAGCAAAAGTTCCCTTCTCGACCCACTTTTGGGTGTTTGGCAGAGTGCATGAAGGGTGCATGAGTCCACACTAGTAGGTTGACAAAAATACACGAAGAGGAAACAACTATATTGAGATGAGAACGCAACCAAACACACCCACACGCTTTGTGCTACAGTGACTGATCTGCACCTTCTGAGTTTGATCCGACGGTCATGTTGCGCCAAGACATGGACATGCCCATGCAGAGGGCGCCTAAACACCACCGAAGTCCCTCTGCTTTTCGAGGCGCACGACGTTGGTGATGCAGGGTGCAACCTCACGCAGAGCCCGCTCCCGGTCGACGGGAGCCAGCTCGTCAAAGATGGCATTCAATGGCACAAATGGATTCTGGTGACGGAGCCCTGAAAGGATTCGCCCAGCAACGGCGATGGCAGCGCGCAACCCCTCCTTGTCCAGCTCACCCCCCACCATCGCGCGGCGACGGCTCAGCTCCTCGGAGATATAGGTGAAGAAGGAGACTAGGTCAGGAAGCCGCAGCTCGTTGAAGTCAACCGGGTGGTCGAACGGGTTTAGCCCGATGGCCGGCATCGTCGCGCTGGCACGACGGTAGGCATCGTGCAGCCACAACACGTGCGTGGCAACTTGGTTCACCAAGTGGCTGAGGCGATCCTGGACCTCATCACGATCGGCCCGCTCGTGCTCCAGCCGGCTCCCCTGACGGCCTATCGTATCTCCCACTTTCTGCAGCAACGCTGCTGACGCCTCGAGCATCTTTGTGGTGGACGCATGCCGCTTTTGAAGCTCCTGAACTCCCGCACATAACGGAGGAGCATGGCACTCCTCTCCTCCTTGAGCTCATGGAGCTCCACGTCCTTGGCCCTGAGCTCCGCATCCTTGGCATGGAGCTCCTGTGTCAGGCGCCTCACCTCGGACTCCGTGATCTGCTGCACCACCATGGCACCAGGTAGAAGCAATGGGGAGAGGAAGCAAAGGGGGCGAAACGGCTGAAAGGCAATGCAATCTACGGGAAGGCGGAGGGAGCCAGCCGAGGAGCAGGGAATCTTTTGGTTTTCACCACGGTAAAACACCAGTCGACGACTTCTCACATAAGGGAGTTGTGGGTTTTTACAGGCGGAGTCATCGTGACTAATTGCTACCACGCCTGCTCCCGTCAATCAAAAAATTAAAAATCCTGCCGCGCTTGCTCCCGTCAATCAAAAAATTAAAAATCCTGCCGCACCCAAACACCAGAGCAACGCCGCGGTGGATATTTAAATTTACCTGCCGGCAAGTAGATAAAAAAGGGGTGAAAAAACAAATGTGGCGGCGGCCTAGCTAATCGATCGAACTAGCCCAACTAGCTAGCCACCGTGCTTCACTGGTGTACTCGGTGGGAAAGGTGGTCTTTCATGATTTGACGACTCATTTACTTGCTTTGGCGCTACGACCGAGGAGGACCCAGAAAATGCGTAGTAGGGCGTCCCACGTCAGGAAGAATATATGCGTGCACCACCCGGGAGGACTCCGAAACCGCGCGGTAGGGCGTGCCACGTCTCGGCACGGAGGGAAAATGTGTGTGTAAAAATATAATGTATCAGACGTAGTACCTATGGTTCGACCTCGGGACCCAGCCAGTCGGTCGAAAACACCCCACTAGCCACACAACTTCATCATGCAAACGTGGCACGGTCAGCTCCGTCTCGACCAGCCACAACGTCTCTTGTTCTAGGCGATTGTTCTATTTTCCAAGCTTTTTTTAGTTGTAATAACACCACGGCAAGCTAGCGCCACTCTTCGTGTGTGCCCGTGCAAAGGTTAGACGATGGAGAGAAGAGAGATTGAGATCGCAGACCTGGGACCCACCCGTAAGTGAGACAATGGTCATGCACGTGTTGACGAGACACTCCCTCTACTCTACTCAACGCAAGTATTGTATAAAATCAAGTTATGGGACAAAGCCAACAACCGTTCGTTTTTTCAGGCTATCGACTTACGCTTTGTAGTCCAGGTTGCTAGTTCGAATCTCGTCTTTCAGATTTGTTAGTTTTAGGTCCAAATTTGATTAATGACAAGTGGGACCCCCATGAGTTGTTCCGATATTTCAGTGTAGGATGGTTTTTTTGAACAAACACTTTGCACGGTTAGATAAGTAATGGCACGAGTTACACGTATTTTACAAGTTTACGAACAAAAATGATAGCGGCATAGAATATCACATCCACCCCGCAGCTTAGATACTATGGTGATACGAGTTTTTACACATTGGAAGTGAGATCCAATGGCTTGGGAGTAGTTTTTGTAATTATGCGCAATTTCCAAACTCTCCAAAGTTTTTTTTGCAAATAAAACATTCAGGCCTCATGTGTGCCGCTGCATCTTCGATCCAACAGCTCCCCGGTGCTAATATTAGGTGCTCCCCGTAGCTTAATTACCCGCTACGGTGATATGAGCATCTAGGTCGTATGATCAGTGATCAGATGGCACATGCATAGTACTTGTACTTTCTGCGCATTTCCCAAACTCTATCAGCCGTATATTGCAAAAACATTCAAACCTCCTACTGTGGGCCACTAGATCTCAGTGAACTCGTATCACCATAGAATCTACGATGCGGGAGCACCTCATACTCTCCCGTGCGAGAAAACATAAGGTGCTATCGCAGCCTGGATGCTACGGTGATACGAGCTTGGAGGTCGTTTGATCTGAGATCCAATGGCATCTGAGTAGTCTTTGTGCTTGTAAGCAGTGGCCGAACTCTTTTGGGGCTTTTCTACAAAAAACCATTCGATCCACCGAGGAGGTGTTGGGTCACAAATCCAACGCCTCCGAAGAGCCTGTATCACCAAAGCATCTAAGGTGTGGTGGCACATGATATTCTTACATACAGGAGAATATGATGTCCTCCTTCATCTTAGATGCTACGGTGACGAGCTTCGAGGTCGTTGGATATGGGATCAAAGGGCATCTAAGTAGTTTTTGTACAAATTGTGTGCAATTCCCAAACTCATCAAGGTTTCCTGCAAAAAAATTAAGACACACCATGTGAGCTGCTATATCTCAGATCTACAAGCTCCAAGCAACTCGTATCGGCATATAGCATGTAAGGTATGGGGGCACATGATATTCTCCCGGGGAGGAGGGATGGGGGGTGCACAACCAATCGATGGTTGGGAGGGTGGGGACAAATATAATCTAAACAACCCTAAACAGAGCTCCACAATTTTATCTAAGGTCGAGGGGTTGACCCCCGACAATCATAGCTCCGCCTAAACACAACATTTGCATGTACTGTAGTACTAGACTTAATATTCATGTTTCAGTTTCATGTTCATTTTAAATATTGAACTGAGGACCATGGGTGTCTTACATTTTAATCCCTTCGTTCCTAAATATTAGTCTTTTTAGAGGCTTCAAATGGATTGGCACATACGGATGTATATAGACATATTTTAGAGTCTAGATTCACTCATTTTGCTCCGTATGTAGTCACTTGTTGAACTCTCTAAAAGACTAATATTTAGGAATAGAAGGAGTATTTTTGAACTCGTGTCATACATGCATGGGTTGGAAAAATATATGCACTATACTTATTGGATTGTTGTTGTGTTCGTGCGTCTCTCTCTCTCTCTCTCTCTCTCTCTCTGTGTGTGTGTGTGTGTGTGTGTGTGTGTGTGGTCATATGCTTGATACATACAAAGTTTTCTCACCTCCATATTGTTCATCTTTTAAATTTGAATTTGCATTGGAAAACTTAGTAGGGATACCATGAAATGTGAAATCCACGTTGAGATCACTATATTACAAATTCACTCTAATTCAACAACTTGTCATAAATCAATTACCACATTGAGATTAGTATTTGCAAGGAAAATACGGGTATTGTAATACACATAGATTCGTTTGGCAATTTAAAAGGTTCCTTTCGTATTCTCAAATGGTAGGACCCAACGGCGTACCAGCCAGACCTTGGCTCGTGTTGATCCTAAAAAAACGGGCTCGTGTCCTTTGGTGGCGTGCGTGGTATGCACATTAGGCAACCCAATCAGTCGAGCCTCAGCGTTTCAAGTCGAAATATTTGGCGGCCAGAATTCCAGCCCTAGGAAATTCCCCTCATGTCCCCGGTCCATAATGACTACTGATGAACAACGGAGGGATGCTTTAGTAACTAGACAACGTTACCTACTGTGCCGAGCACGGTTCAATTCCCTCGTCGCCGCTCGTCAAGGTCACCCGTCAACTGCATTGCCTAGTACTACTACTACTACACCAGGATGAGCACAGAATTGAGCCCGTTTGTTCATGCCTAGTACTTGAGTTAATATATCAGGCAATGCACTGGTACGGAGGGATTATCCTTTTACTCCCTCCTTTCCGGTTTATAGGGCTTATCTCAAAATTTTAGTTTTCCCATTTTATAAGTCTCAATTTGGTTGTTCCCCATCACACGTTTAGATTTCAAGGTGCAATAAATCATTACATGCAAGTATTAAGAGAAAATTGACCAATGCATGTACTTTATGCATGCATGCATTGCAATTAATGCATTCGTAAACACAATTTTTGAGGAAAACAAGCGCATTAATTGAGTGGCTTTGCAAACTACAACAATTGTTCCACCACTCACCATCTACCTTGGTTGGTGAGATTTTTTAATTGAGCCCTATAAATCGGAAAGGAGGTTTAACTAAGCAAAATGTTTGACCAAATCCTTTCTTAAGAAATACAACAGGACAGATGTACGGCTTGAAAATTTATTGCATGATGCAGCTTATGATATTGTTTCGAATCCTGGATCTTAAATTTCAGAAAATCCAAAAGTGAGCATAAATGCTTGAAACTAAGCATGGCCACGTGATATGGCACAAATATTACTTCGTAAGTTTTTTCTTCAATTCGAGACAAGCTGCTTATGACAAGTTGCACAAATGAAGAGCCAAGGTATTTTGGAACAAAGACCTGTCACGTTAAGGCGAACACTTTCACTATTGAAACCTTGGGCGTTTACGTGCCGCCACGAGTCCCCTCTTCTCATCGGCAGGTGCTGTCCCAGCAAGCGTGTGAGTCAACGGGAGGCGTGCGAGCAGACCACTGCGCCGGCTATCAGGGAGGCGTGCGAGCAGAACGCTGTGCAGACTCACCGGGAGGCGAGCCCTTTGACCAGGCTCCGCCGCCCACCGTCCTCCCAACTGCTCCCACTTTTAATGTCGTCGGCGCCGCAGTTTAAAATCAACCCCGCACTACCCGGTATCGCTACAATCCTCTCTCTTCCTCTCCGATTCTCCTGTCGTCTACCTCCAACTAGCCTGACCTAAACGTACGCCATGCCGCATCACGATGGTCTGCCCTTAGTGTTCCAGTTTGATGAGGAAGACACCCAGCCAGAGTCTTAAGAACATAAGGAGCTTTGGGACGAACTTGAACTGGCCTTGCGGGAAGACATCGCGCCTGTCCCCGCTCCTGTTCTGGCTCCCGTCGCCCCGACTGCGCCAGTGCCCATCCCCGTGGCATTGATGGGCTGGGAGCCGCACATTGTCACCGAGCTTGATGCCATGGGGTTCCACGAGGTCCCCGCCGACTTTCACGCGCCCGTGCACCTGCCAGCGCATGCGCCTGCGCGTGCACTGACGCGCACGCCCGTGCTGGTGCCCATGCACCTGCCAGCGCATGCACCTGCGCGTGCACGCCCGTGCCGGTGCCCGTGCACACGAATGTCTCCGCCGCGCCGTTGACAGCGCCTATCCCCGTGCGGGTGCCAGTGCCCCCCTCAGCGGCATGGATGGCCCCCGTCGACCGCTTCCTTACACCAACGCCAGTTGACTCGCTCCGAAGTCTAGAACATTTTGGCCTTCCTTGAAGCTAGGCCAACGTCCAGGAGTATGCCAACAACGGCGCAAGACGCCGCCGTCGCCGTCGGTCAGTGGCCCGACGACACACAGAGCACGGCAGAGGAGCCGCTTCC
>NC_057795.1:150631657-150633489 GCF_018294505.1 Triticum aestivum | reverse complement strand
AACGTTCGGATTGCCATGCTTAAAATCCGAACGTTTATCATTTTTGTTTATTTTATATCGATCGTCGTATAATTTAAAGTCGGAGTCAGACTGAACGAAATGTATGGTTTGATCGATTGAATGTTCTGCTAGAGCCGTATCAAATTGAATATAAAACGTCATCAAGCCACATCTATTCCTTGTCATCCAACGACCTAGATTGCTTCAATGTCGAGCGCTCAACACGTTTAGCGTGTAGTTAATTTCATGCCAAAAATAGTGCTAACCACATGACAACATGAAAATAATATCCTAGTAGTTAATATCCGCATGCACTTAATATACTTCCAAATTAACATGCATTGCACGTACACACTGACTAGTGCTACTAGTACGTGAAACTGGTGTCGTGACTTGTGAACGCGTCCAGATATGGTCAACGGCAACATCGCCCGCGAGTTCTTCCTGTTTGCCCGTGCGTCTAAATGCAGAAGGGGAGGAGAGAGAGAGAGCACACATGGAACCCACCAGTAAGTGAAGGCGAATAGTACTAAAAATAATATTACATGTTATCCATTAATTAGGCTGTGGTAATATAAAAACATTATGTGAACAAAGGGGGTACAACAAACATTGCTATTCTACGTATGTTGCCTATTGACGTGCGGCTTGAAGGCCCGGTTGCATGTTCGATCCTCGTCCTTTATTTTTTAATTTGTATATGGGTCCAAATTTGTTTCATGACATGTGGGCCCCTCGGTGTGTAGTTTGTAGCACTTTAATTTGTGGGTCAAATTTTTTTCCATTCCAAGTGGACTATCGGTGTGTAGTTTTGTAGCTTATTTATAATAATTAAAGAGAAGAACATAGTTTTTTCAATAGTACGATGGTGCGACGTTGAAGGCGAGAAAGGACGTGCGAGAGATCGATGACCGAGCCAGAGGGAAATAAACTAGGGGAGTTGCGTGGGTTGCAACGGCGTTTGGAGTAGTTGTGGGCCGAATGCTACGAAAATATAATCTAAACCGACCGGAATAAATGCCTACACAAATTAATCCAAGGTTGGAGTGCCCCTCGCAATGTAAATAGCTCCGGCTTTGCGAGGGATAGAGAGGTAGTAGCTTCAACGCGTGGAAGATACGGTATGATAAAGCAAGGTCAATCGAGAGACATATAGATAGAGAGACAAAGTGAGTGTGGCCTGACATTCATTGAACAAATATATATGCTCCGGAGAGATATTGTCCGATTGAGCTTTTGGTAAGGGTGAGGGCTGTAAGATAGAGCTTGAGAGATGATCCAGTCACAGACGTGTAGATATATTTTGTGCGTGGGAGGAAGCAAGGTCAACCGATCACATAGGGTCGCCGTGCGATCGAAAGAGTGAGACGGGTTGGAGAGAGTGACCTAGATAGACGATGTGCGTGAGAGAGTATACAATGTGAATAGGTCGAACTGGGCTCAAACATGGTGATATATCGTCTTTATCCGAGAAAGAGCAAGGTAAATCAAGACATACAAATAGAGAGAGAGAGAGAGAGAGAGAGAGAGAGATTGAGTGAGCATGGCCCACCATGAGGTCAAAAGAGTGGCGGCGGTTTGGATGGACTGACCTAGATAGACAATCTGCGTGAGAGGATATAGAGTGTGTCGGTCGAGGCCCGAACAGGGAGATATATCATTTGTGTGTGAAAGAAAATGAGGTTAAACGAGACTCAGATAAAGAGAGCGAGATTGAGCGAGTGTGGCCCGCTGTGTGGAAGAAAGAGTGAGACAGTCTCGAGGGAGTGACCTAGACATACAACGTGTGTTCTTGCGCATGAGAAGTTGGGGGGGGCTAGATAGGCAATGCA